>NC_069505.1:427336964-427449464 GCF_027579735.1 Bombina bombina
ATCTTGAATATCTATATGCAATGGTAAATAACCAGCTATAAGGTAAGCGGAAAATATCTTGTCCTCTCTAAAAATAACATATATACTTATAAAGGATAAAACTGGAACATATTGATTAAAAATATATAAAAATAAAATCAAAAGCGCTATATATCAATAACAGGACAAAGCCTTACACATTTATTTATACAGTACATATAATCAGCAATAGCAATCAATCCGCTAATAATTGTGCAAACAGATAATGGTGCACGTCAATTTAAATAACTCCCATCAATCTAGGGGCTAGGTGTAAATAACAAGCTTGGCACTATATCATGCAAAGCATAGTTCCAAATCCCCTGATTGTATATAAACAATACAAATGATGACTCATATTATATCTGGGTTGCACATAAGCCAGGGGTAGTTGTAAACTTATACTGTCCGGAAAAAGTGAAGTATACGTCTGTAGACCTTTAGGCTAAGGACATAACCATAAAACACAATACCATGTGCAGGAGCTCAGTGGAGTGAAGCGGCTGGTGTTGTGCACAGAACAACTAATTGCAAACCAACTAATCGATTATGAGATTCGTTGACAACTATTTTCATAATCGATTATTATCGATTATGACGATTAGTTGTTGCAGCTCAAATATATAAATATATATATATATATTGTGTGTATGTGTCTTTATGTATCTGTGTGTGTGTGTGTGTATGTATGTATGGGGAATTGCAAAACATTCTAAATTAATACTATGCAAATACAAGACCATAGAAAATATATATATATATATATATATATATATATATATATATATATATATATATATATATATATATATATATATATATATATATATATCTCTTCCTGAGTTTCATTCTGTGCAATTTTTACACATTTGGGGTTTGTAGATTTGACTGGTCCTATTTGTTCCTCTTTTTTTAGGCACAGCAGTGTTTTCCACTTATTTTATTCCTTCTCTATAGCACCACTTGCTACCTCAATAACTCTAATTTGTTTTCTTACAGAGAGAGGGAGCAAGAAATTTATGGTCCAAAGAAACGTGGCCCTAAACCAAAAACATTTCTTCTGAAGGTAATTGACAGCTGTATTATAAACAGAACACGTATTCAGTATAAAACCACACAGCGCCTGTATCTAAAGGTGTAGTTTTAATAAGTTTAATTTTAGTTGGTATAGAATTACATGCATTGTTATTTTCACATGCCATATTCCTTATATAACACCCAAACATCAGTTTGAAAGTGATGCAGCACAGTAAAAAGCTGACTAGAAAGTATCACATGAGCATCTCTTTATAAAAAGGAAGATATTTCATCAGCAATCACATCCCACTGCAGAGGAACTTTTAAACATCAGGATACTTTTTCAGGGATTTACAACGGAGCATGAATCAGTCACTTTATATAATTAAAGTTTGTTCTATTATTTAAAATAAATCATTTAAAGAGCTATTGTGCACTATAAAACACTCTAAAGTGTCCCTCTTTTGAGACACTGTGGGCCAGATTCCGAGTGGAGCTTAAACGTTTGCAAGCGATAAGGGGTTTATCGCGTCTATTTGCATGTGTCAGGTTTATTGCTCGTTTTACAAGTTGAAAGTAAACGCAATTGCTTGAGCGCAATACAAGTTAATACTCGTCAGGTTAGCACATCCTCAGAGCTCTGGTGAACTGTTTTGTGAGACAAAAAGTGTCACAAACACATCAAAACTACATTACCAATTACAGTTACACTCATAATAACACTGATTAATTTATTCTTATTGCACAAAAAAGTTATAAGGGCTCAAAGATATGAGGTCTCAGGTGTTAGGAAAAAAAAGGCAGGCAAAGGGCTTTAACATAAAGATACATACATACATACAGTATATATGTCTAAAAATGTATTTGTGTGTGTATATATGTATATATGTATGTGTGTATGTATATATATATATATATATATATATATATTTAACCCCTTAATGACCACAATGTACCCTGTATGTCACTGGTCGTTAAGGGTTTTTTCAGGACATAATAGCACAAGTCTAGCAAGAACACGCTATTAATGCCCTCCCTCCAGCAGGCTTTGTGGAATAGAGCAGTCTAAACGCTGGTGGCAAGACCGCGCTATAAAACAATCACGTGCCAAAAAAAGGCCAGCGACATACAGGGTACGTCGCTGGTCCTTAAGGGGATATATATATATATATATATATATATATATATATATATATATATATATATATATATATATATATATATATATATATATATATATATATATATATATATATATATATTTACACACACACAGAGATATATATGAAACAGAGGGTTAACAGCGCTTATAGATATTCCTAAATATTGTATATGGTATGAGTCTCTGGAGAAAAAAAACAAAACAATATATGTGTGTGTGTGTGTGTATATGTATATGTATGTATGTATATATATATATATATATATATATATATATATATATATATATATATATATATATATATATATATATATATATATATATATATATATATATATATATATGTGTGTGTGTCTTTGATTAGAGAGCAGAGTGGTAAATCCAAGTGTAGTAGGAATGTATTAGATACCCTTACCAAAAATTACCCCAATCGTATGAGGTAAGTTTGCCGCATTGGAGGATGTATCTGGTGGTTAGTGAATCCTGGATGATATGATCTGTGTTATTCAACTGCCTCTTGGAGTAGAAGGAAGTGTAGGTCCTTCTGTACTGGTCTCTCTTGGAAACTTCCTGTGCTTGTTGCCTCTTGGAGCTGTGCTTTGTTGTCTTGGTATGAACACAATGCTTTTATCCTCAGGGCCTATAAACGCAGTCGCATATGCTTCTTCTACACCAGGCAAGACGAAGATGTCACCCCAAATGTATTTGTGCCACAAATGGTCTCACCATTTACTGTGTGCTCAGCGGTTTATATATATAAATACACACACACACACACACACACACATATATATATACTATAATTGCGTTTATAATGTCCATAGGCAGTTACCCACGCATCCTCAATGGAATGTTGGCAGCGCGAGGACAAAATAATTCACCTGAATGCAGCGAAGGCAAACGGAGCATTACAAGAGCAGCGACTAACTGCCTGCATCAACTATTAAAAAGGAGAAAAAAAAACACTGCACGCACGAAATATAACTTTCTTTCATGTAATTAGCAAGAGTCCATGAGCTAGTGACGTATGGGATATACATTCCTACCAGGAGGGGCAAAGTTTCCCAAACCTTAAAATGCCTATAAATACACCCCTCACCACACCCACAATTCAGTTTTACAAACTTTGCCTCCGATGGAGGTGGTGAAGTAAGTTTGTGCTAGATTCTACGTTGATATGCGCTCCGCAGCAAGTTGGAGCCCGGTTTTCCTCTCAGCGTGCAGTGAATGTCAGAGGGATATGAGGAGAGTATTGCCTATTTTGAATGCAGTGATCTCCTTCTACGGGGTCTATTTCATAGGTTCTCTGTTATCGGTCGTAGAGATTCATCTCTTACCTCCCTTTTCAGATCGACGATATACTCTTATATATACCATTACCTCTGCTGATTCTCGTTTCAGTACTGGTTTGGCTTTCTACAAACATGTAGATGAGTGTCCTGGGGTAAGTAAATCTTATTTTCTGTGACACTCTAAGCTATGGTTGGGCACTTTGTTTATAAAGTTCTAAATATATGTATTCAAACATTTATTTGCCTTGACTCAGAATGTTCAACTTTCCTTATTTTTCAGACAGTCAGTTTCATATTTGGGATAATGCATTTGAATTAATCATTTTTTCTTACCTTCAAAAATTTGACTCTTTTTTCCCTGTGGGCTGTTAGGCTCGCGGGGGCTGAAAATGCTTCATTTTATTGCGTCATTCTTGGCGCGGACTTTTTTGGCGCAAAAATTCTTTTCCGTTTCCGGCGTCATACGTGTCGCCGGAAGTTGCGTCATTTTTTGACGTTATTTTGCGCCAAAAATGTTGGCGTTCCGGATGTGGCGTCATTTTTGGCGCCAAATAATGTGGGCGTCTTATTTGGCGCTAAAACATAAGGGCGTCGCTTGTCTCCACATTATTTAAGTCTTATTTTTTCATTGCTTCTGGTTGCTAGAAGCTTGTTCTTTGGCATTTTTTCCCATTCCTGAAACTGTCATTTAAGGAATTTGATCAATTTTGCTTTATATGTTGTTTTTTTCTCTTACATATTGCAAGATGTCTCACGTTGCATCTGAGTCAGAAGATACTACAGGAAAATCGCTGTCTAGTGCTGGAGCTACCAAGCTAAGTGTATCTGCTATAATTTTTGGTGTCTGTTTCTCCAGCTGTTGTTTGTATTGCATGTCATGACAAACTTATTAATGCAGATAAAATTTCCTTTAGTACTGTTACATTACCTGTTGCTGTTCCGTCAACATCTAATTTTCAGAGTGTTCCTGATAAACATAAGAGATTTTATTTTTTTAAATCCTTTAAGAAGGCTATGTCTGTTATTTCTCCTTCTAGTTTACATAAAAGTCTTTTAAAACTTCTCTTTTTTCAGATGAATTTTTAAATGAACATCATCATTCTGATATTGATAAATCTTTGTATTTGTTCAAGATGGAATTTATTCGTTCTTTATTTAAAGAAGTATTAATTGCATTAGAAATAGAGGATTCTGGTCCTCTTGATACTAAATCTAAACGTTTAAATAAGGTTTTTAAATCTCCTGTAGTTATTCCAGAAGTGTTTAATCTCCCTGATGCTATTTCTGAAGTAATTTCCAGGGAATGGAATAATTTGGGTAATTCTTTTACTACTTCCAAACGTTTAAGCAATTATATCCTGTGCCATCTGACAGATTAGAGTTTTTTTGGGGACAAAATCCCTAAGGTTATGGGGCTGTCTCTACTCCTGCTAAATGTGCTACTATTCCTACGGCAGATAGTACTTCATTTAAGGATCCTTTAGATAGGAAAATTGAATCCTTTCTAAGAAAAGCTTACTTATGTTCAGGTAATCTTCTTAGACCTGCTAAATTTTTAGCGGATGTTGCTGCAGCCTCAACTTTTTGGTTAGAAGCTTTAGCGCAACAAGTAACAGATCATAATTTTATAGCATTATTATTATTCTATAACATGCTAATAATTTTGTTGGTGATACCATCTTTTGATATCATTAGAGTTGATGTCAGGTATATGTCTCTAGCTATTTTAGCTAGAAAAGCTTTATGGATTAAACTTGGAATGCTGATATGTCTTCTAAGTCACCTTTGCTTTCCCTTTCTTTCCAGGGTAATAAATTATTATCTCAACTGTTTCTGGAAGGAAGGGAACTTTTTTACCAAAGGATAAAAAATCTAAGGTAAATTTAGGTCTAATAATCATTTTCGTTCCTTTCCTCATAATAAGGAACAAAAGCCTGATCCTTCATCCTCAGGAAAGGTATCAGTTTGGAAACTATTTTCAGTTTGGAATATATCCAAGCCTTATAGAAAACCTATAGCCAGCTCCTAAGTACCCATGAAGGTGCGGACCTTATTCCAGCTCAGCTGGTATGGGGCAGATTATGTTTTCTTCAAAGATATTTGGATCAATTCCGTTCTCAATCTCTGGTTTCAGAACATTGTTTCAGAAAGGTACAGAATTGGCTTCAGTTAAGGCCTCCTGCTAAGAGATTTTTTTTTCTTTCCCGTGTCCCAGTTAACACAGCAAAGGCTCAGCATTTCTGAAATGTGTTTCAGATCTAGAGTTGGCTGGAGTAATTATGCCAGTTCCAGTTCTGGAACAGGGGCTGGGGTTTTATTTTATCTCTTCATTGTACCAAAGAAGGTCAATTCCTTCAGACCAGTTCCGGATCTATCAATATTGAATCGTTATGTAAGGATACCAACATTCAAGATGGTTACTGTAGGACTATCCTGCCTTTGTTTAGCAAGGGCATTATATGTCTACAATAGATTTACAGGATGTGTATCTGCATATTCCGATTCATCCAGATCACTTTTAGTGTCTGAGATTCTCTTTTTAGACAAGCATTACCAGTTTTGTGGCTCTACCGTTTGGCCTAGCCTCAGTTCCAAGAATTTTTTTGGTTCTCGGTGCCCTTCTTTCTGTAATCAGAGAACAGGGTTTTGGTATTTCCTTATTGGACAATATCTGGGTACTTGCTCAGTCTTCTCATTTTTCGAAGAATCTCATACGAATCGACTTGTGTTGTTTCTTCAAGTTCATGGTTGGAGGATCAATTTACCAATCAGTTCATTGATTCCTCAGACAAGGGTAACCTTTTTAGGTTTCTAGATAGATTCAGTGTCTATGACTCTGTCCTTGTCAGACAAGAGAAGTTTAACATTGATATCAGCTTGTCAAAACCTTCAGTCACAATCATTCCCTTTGGTAGCCTTATGCATGGAAATTTTAGGTCTTAGGACTGCCGCATCGATGCGATCTCCTTTGCTCATTTTCACATGCGACCTCTTCAGCTCTGTATGCTGAACCAATGGTGCAGGGATTACTCAAAGATATCTCAATTAATATCTTTAAACCGATTATACGACACTCTCTGACATGGTGGACAGATCACCATCGTTTAGTTCAGGGGGCTTCTTGTTCTTCCGACCTGGACTATAATCTCAACAGATGCAAGTCTTACAGGTTGGGGAGCTGTGTGGGGGTATCTGACGGCACAAGGGGTTTGGGAATCTCAGGAGGTGAGATTTCCGATCAATATTTTGGAACTCCGTGCAATTTTCAGAGCTCTTCAGTCTTGGCCTCTTCTGAAGAGAGAGTTGTTCATTTGTTTTCAGATAGACAATGTCACAACTGTGGCATACATCAATCATCAAGGAGGGACTCACAGTCCTCTGGCTATGAAGTATCTCGAATTTTGGTTTGGGCGGAATCCAGCTCCTGTCTAATCTCTGCGGTTCATATCCCAGGTATGGACAATTGGAAAGCGGATTATCTCAGTCGCCAAACGTTGCACCTGGGCGAATGGTCTTCACCCAGAAGTATTTCCTCAGATTGTTCAAATGTGGGAACTCCCAGAAATAGATCTGATGGCTTCTCATCTAAACAAGAAACTTCCCTGGTATCTGTCCGGATCCCGGGATCCTCGGGCGGAGGCAGTGGATGCATTTTCAAGTGTCATCCTGCCTATATCTTTCCGCCTCTAGTTCTTCTTCCAAGGGTATTCTCCAATATTCTAAAGGAATGCTCGTTTGTCCTGCTGGTAGCTCCAGCATGGCCTCACAGGTTTTGGTATGCGGATCTTGTCCGGATGGCCTCTTGCCGGCTGTGGACTCTTCCGTTAAGACCAGTCTTTCTGTCTCAATGTTCTTTTTTCCATAGGATCTCAAAACCTTAATTTTAAGGTATGGAGTTTGAACGCTTGATTCTTGGTCAAAGAGGTTTCTCTGACTCTGTGATTGATACTATGTGACAGGCTCGTAAATCTGTATCTAGAGAGATATATTATAGAGTCTGGAAGACTTATATTTCTTCAGGATGGTTTAGATAAAGGTTTGTCCGCAAGTTTCTTGTAAGACAAATCTCTGCTTTTTCTGTTCTTTTTCACAGAAGGATTGCTAATCTTCCTGATATTCATTGTTTTGTACAACCTTTGGTTCATATAAAATTTGTCATTAAGTCAATTTCTCCTCCTTGGAGTTTGAATTTGGTTCTGGGGGCTCTTCAAGCTCCTCCTTTTGAACCCATGCATTCTTTGGTCGTTATATAACTTTCTTGGAAAGTTTTGTTTCTTTTGGCCATCTCTTCTGCCAGAAGAGTCTCTGAATTATCTACTCTTTTTTGTGAGTCTCCTTTTCTGATTTTGCATCAGGATAAGGCGGTGCTGCAAACTTCTTTTGATTTTTTTACCTAAGGTTGTGAATTCTAACAACATTAGTAGAGAAATTGTGGTTCCTTCATTATGTCCTAATCCTATGAATTCTAAGGAGAAATCATTGCATTCTTTGGATGCTGTTAGAGCTTTCTAATATTATGTTGAAGCTACTAAGTCTTTCCGAAAGACTTCTAGTCTATTTGTCATCTTTTCCGGTTCTAGAAAAGACCAGAAAGCTTCTGCCATTTCTTTTGGCATCTTGGTTGAAATCTTTATTTCATCATGCCTATGTTGAGTCGGGTAACACTCCGCCTCAAAGGATTACAGCTCATTCTACTAGGTCAGTTTCTACTTCCTGGGCATTTAAGAATGAAGCTTCGGTTGGTCAGATTTGCAAAACAGCAACTTGGTCCTCTTTGCATACTTTTACTAAATCCTACCATTTTTTTATGTGTTTTCTTCTTCTGAAGCAGTTTTTGGTAGAAACGTACTTCAGGCAGTGGTTTCAGTTTGAATCTTCTGCTTATGTTTTTTCATTGAATTTTATTCTGGGTGTGGATTATTTTCAGCAGGAATTGGCTGTCTTTATTTTATCCCTCCCTCTCTAGTGACTCTTGTGTGGAAAGATCCACATCTTGGGTAATCCATTATCCCATACGTCACTAGCTCATGGACTCTTGCTAATTACATGAAAGAAAACATAATTTATGTAAGAACTTACCTGATAAATTCATTTCTTTCATATTAGCAAGAGTCCATGAGGCCCGCCCTTTTTTGTGGTGGTTTTGATTTTTTAGTATAAAGCACAATTATTCCAATTCCTTATTTTATATGCTTTCGCACTTATTTCTTATCACCCCACTTCTTGGCTATTCGTTAAACTGAATTGTGGGTGTGGTGAGGGGTGTATTTATAGGCATTTTAAGGTTTGGGAAACTTTGCCCCTCCTGGTAGGAATGTATATCCCATACGTCACTAGCTCATGGACTCTTGCTAATATGAAAGAAATGAATTTATCAGGTAAGTTCTTACATAAATTATGTTTTTTAAAAAAAAAAAATCCTACACAAAGTATTAACCCATGCACCGCAAATCCCCACATCGCTAAATAATAAAGTAATTAACCCCTTAATCACTTAACCATCAACCACCCACATCGGAATACAACTAATTACCCTATTTAACCTCTAAACCGCAAAATCCCCATATCGCAATAAACCTAATTAATACAAGTTAACTCGTCAGGTTAGCGTATCCTCAGAGCTCTGGTGAACTGTTTTGTGAGACAAAAAGTGTCACAAACAGATCAAAACTAAATGACAAAGTACAGTTACACTCATAATAACACTTTTAATTCATTATTCAAATTTATTGCACAAAACAGTTATATGGGCTCAAAGATATGATGTCTCAGGTGTTAGAAGAAAAAAAAAGTCAGGCAAAGGGCAGGATGTTCCTGGAAGAAGACTTCACCGCCTTGAACAGGACCTTCTCCGCCGGACTTCAGGAACGGTTAGTAGCAACCTGGGGGTTAGACTTAGGTTTGTTTTAAAAAAAAAAAAAAATTTTTTGGGGGGGGGGTTGTTTTATTTTGATTAGGGATGGGCAGTAAAAGAGCTAAATGCCCTTTTCAGGGCAATGTGTAGTTTAGGTTTTTAGTGTTAGGTTCTTTTGGGGTTGCTTTTTTTTTTTTTTGTAAAAGATCTGAATATCTTGGGGCAATGCCCTGCAAAAAGCCCTTTTAAGGGCTACTGGTAGTTTATTCTTATAGTAGGGGGTGTTTTTATTGGGGGGGGGGGCTTTTTATTTTCATAGGGATTAGGTTAAATTTGGTAATTTGATTTTTTTTATTTTCTGTAATGTTAGCCTTTTTTATTTTTTGTAAACTTAGTTTTTTTTTGTAACTTTAGAATGTATTAGTTTAGGTAATTTGGGTTAATTTAAGGGGGGTGTTAGGTTAGGGGGTGTTAGGTTAGAGAATAAATTTTGTATTTATTTAGGACAGTAGTTTGGCCAAATAGTGTGGCTATATCTGTAGTTTATTATATAGAAAATATTTTTGATATATTTAAGACAGTAGTCCATTATAATTATAGTATTGCTACACCTGTAGCTTAAATATTTCTTTCATGTAATTGGTAAGAGTCCATGATGTATGGGATATACAATCCTACCAGGATGGGCAAAGTTTCCCAAACCTCAAAATGCCTATACATACACCCTTCACCACACCCACAATTCAGTTTTTACGAACTTTGCCTCCTATGGAGGTGGTGAAGTAAGTTTTTGCTTGATTTTCTTCTGTGATATGCGCTTCTCCGCATTTTTGAAGCCCAATTCCTGAGTACAGTGAATTGTCAGAGGGATGTGAAGGGAGTATCACCTATTGAATTCTATGGTTTTCCTTGCGGGAAATCTTTTTATAGGTTCTCTGTTATCAGTCATAGAGATTCATCTCCTACCTCCCTTTTCAGATCGACGATATACTCTCATATTCCATTACCTCTACTGATAGCTAAACCAATACTGAAACCGTTATCTGCTCTATGTGGATGGGTGTCTTTCGGTAAGTATGTTTTCATTTCTTAAAGACACTCAGCTATGGTTTGGCACTTTATGTATTAATGTAAAGTTCTAAATATATATATTGTACTTATATTTGCCATGAGTCAGGTTTATGTATATTTCCTTTTGCAGACTATCAGTTTAAAAATTGGGGAAAAAGTATTTAGGAAGTTATTTTTTCTTACCTGGGGTATAGTCTTTTCTTCAAAATTGACTGTTTTCTTTAATTTTCGCAGGCAAAATTAGGCTCGCGAGGCCGCAAAATGCTATTATTTATTGCATCATTCTAGGTGCGAGAATTTTTTTTGGCGCGAAGGTACGTTCGTTGACGCAAGTTCACCATTTCCGGCGTCTTAGTTGATGCCAGGTTCCTTGCACAAGGTTGCGTCTGCCATGACGCGAGTTTCGTCATTTCCGGATGTTGTTAGCGCCAAAAAATCCTTTTGCCTTTCTCTATGCTCAGAGGGCTATGCTGTTTGGATTTTTTTTCCCATTCCTGAAACTGCCATATAAGGAAATTGATAATTTTGCCTTATATGTTGTTTTTTCTCTTACATTTGCAAGATGTCTCAATTTTGTTGGATTCCTGCTGCCTGATAACAGTTCTACCAAAGATAAGTGTATCTGTTGTAAATTAGTAGAGATTATATCTCCAGCGGTAGTATGTAACAGTTGTCATGATAAACTTTTATATTGTTGTTCCTTCAACATCTAATGTACATGATATCCCTGTGTATATAAAAGATTTTATTGCTGATGCGATTCAGAAGGCTTTGTCTGCTATTCCGCCTTCTAATAGACGTAAAATGTCTTTTAAAACTTCTCATAAAGTTGATGAAATTTCAAATGACCGACAACATACTGATTTATCCTCCTCTGATGAGGATCTGATTCAGAAGATCCTACCTCAGAGATTGACACTGACAAATTTACTTATCTCTTTAAGATGGAGTATATTCGTTCCTTGTTAAAAGAGGTGTTGATTACTTTGGATATTGAGGAAACTAGTCCTCTTGATATTAAAACTAGTAAATGTATATATTCTGTTTATAAATCTCCTGTGTTACTCCTTCTTGGTTTATTTTATTCCTTCTGCTAGGTTTAAAAAGTTGTATCCCTTGCCAGCAATTAGATTGGAGTTTTGGGGAAAAAATCTTTCTTTCAAAGGTAACAATTTATTTGGTTCTCAGCTGGATTCAATTATTTCAACTGTTACTGGGGGGAAGGGAGTTTTTTGTTTACCTAAGGGTAAATCTAAGACTTCTAATCGTTTTTGACAGAATAAGGAACATAAAGCCAATCCTTCCCCACAAAGAATCTGGTTCCAATTGGAAACCCTCTTCAAGTTGGAATAAATTCAAGCCTTTTAAGAAACCAAAGCCAGCCCCCAAGTTTGCATGAAGATGCGGCCCTTATTCCAGCTCAGCTGGTGGGGGGCAGATTAAAATTTTTCCAAAACATTTGGGTAGATTCTGTCCAAAATAAATGGATTCAGAGCATTGTCTCTCCAGGGTATCGAATAGGATTCAGAGTAAGACCTTCTGTGAGAAGATTTTTTCTCTTACGTGTTCCAGCAAACTCAGTGAAGGCTCAGGCCTTTCTGAAGTGTGTTTCAGATCTAGAGCTTTCAGGGTTAATTATACCAGTTCTGTTTCAGGAACAGGGTCTGGGGTTTTATTCAAATTTATTTATTGTCCCAAAGAAAGAAAATTCATTTAGGCCAGTTCTGGATCTGAAAATTTTGAACCATTTTGTGAGAGTGCCAACTTTCAAAATGGTGACTATAAGACTATTCTGCCTTTTGTTCAGCAAGGTCATTATATGTCCACGATAGACTTACAGGATGCATATCTTCATATTCTGATTCATCAAGACCACTATCGGTTTCTGAGATTCTCTTTTCTAGAAGCATTACCAATTTGTCGCTCTTCCATTTGGCCTAGCGACAGCTCCAAGAATTTTTTTTAAACGTTCTCGGTGCTCTACTCTCTGTAATCAGAGAACAGGGTATTGCAGTGTTTCCTTATTTGGACGATATCTTGATACTAGCTCAGTCTTTTCATTTTGCCTAATCTCACACATATTAACTAGTGTTGTTTCTTCAAAGACATGGTTGGAGGATCAATTTACCAAAAAGTTCCTTGATTCCTCAGACAAGGGTCACCTTTTTAGGTTTCCAGATAGATTCAGTGTCCATGACTCTGTCTCTAACAGACAAGAGACAAATAAAATTGGTTTCAGCTTGATGGAACCTTCAGTCTCAATCGTTCCCTTCAGTGGCTATGTGCATGGAAGTTTTAGGTCTCATGACTGCAGCATCGGACGCAATCCCCTTTGCTCGTTTTCATACGAGACCTCTCCAGCTTTGTATGCTGAAGCAATGGTGCAGGGATTATACAAAGATATCACAATTGATATTCTTAAATCCCAAAGTTCAACTTTCTCTGACTTGGTGTTTAGACCACCGTATAATCCAAGGGGCCTCTTTTGTTCGTCCAGCCTGAACTGTAATCACAACCGAACTCTGACAGCACAAGGGGTTTGGAAATCTCAAGAGGCGAGGTTACCAATCAATATTTTTAAACTCTGTGCTATTTTTAGGGCTCTTCAGGTATGGCCTCTGTTGAAGAGAGAACCATTTATTTGTTTTCAGTCAGACAATGTTACAACTGTGGCATATGTCAATCTTCAGGGCGGGACTCGCAGTCCCCTAGCTTTGAAAGAAGTATCTTGGATACTTGCTTGGGCACAATCCAGCTCTTGACTAATTTCTGTGGTACATATCCCAGGTATAGACAATTGGGAAGCGGATTATCTCAGCCGTCAGACTTTACATCCAGGGGAGTGGTCTCTCCATCCAGATGTGTTTTTTCAGATTGTTTAGATGTGGGGTCTTCCAGAAATAGATCTGATGGCTTCTCATCTAAACAAGAAACTTCCCAGGTACCTATCCAGGTCCAGGGATCCTCATGCGGAGTCGGTGGATGCGTTATAAGCAGCTTGGTAAAACCAAGGAACTGCTATCTTTCCGCCTCTAGTTCTTCTTCCAAGAGTGATTTCCAAAATCATTATGGAACATTCGTTTGTGTTTCTGGTAGCTCTAGCATGGCCTCACAAGTTATGATATGCGGACCTTGTCCGGATGTCCAGTTGTCAACCTTGGCCACTTCCTTTAAGACCAGACCTTCTGTCTCAAGGACAGTTTTTCCATCAGGATCTCAAATTGCTAAATTTGAAGGTATGGAAATTGAACGCTTAGTGTTTAGTCATAGAGATTTCTCTGACTCAGTGATTGATACTATGTTACAGGCTCGTAAATCTGTTTCTAGGAAGATTTATCATCGAGTATGGAAGACATATTTCATGGTGTTCTTCTCATAAATTCTGGCATTCTTTTAGAATTCCTAAAATTTTACAGTTTTTCTTCAGGATGGTTTGGATAAAGGTTTATCTGCAAGTTCCTTGAAGGGGCAAATCTCTGCTCTTTCTGTTCTATTTCACAGAAAGATTGCTAAGCTTCCTGATATTCACTGTTTTGTTCAGGCTTTGGTCCGTATCAACAGAGAAACAAACTGGTAGTGCTCGAAGGACCAAACTCGCCCCACCAAAACTAACCTGAATGCCAAAGTATTCAGCCGCCTTCCCGCTGAATTACGCAGACCATGCGAGTGACATCATCCACCGGTGACAGATTCAATGGCGCTCCATCCAACGCCTCCACACGAAAGCACATCAACAACAAGAATAAGGCACACAGTCTCCAGACATCCAATCTCCAAACGACAGCGCAACAATCCAGGAAAGACAATCAAAGGTAGGTAATCCACACAGTCACTCTCAGTAGTAAAAGCAATGCAAGTAATTTATTGAACAATAGGATTCCATAGATACCGGCATCCATAAAGGTAGTTACACTTTGTTAGCACAGGTCAAACATGTTTCTTATACATCAGATACTGTAATTCCTCAATGACTGCGCGGATTGGATTGTGTTTCCTGGATTGTTGCGCTGCCGTTTGGAGATTGGATGTCTGGAGACCAGGGGCCTTATTCTTGTTTAAATAAAATCAGAGAAGCGCTCAACCTGGGAACGAACAATAGCATAATAGCTTGTTCTATGGCTAGTTACCACCCTACAAGCAGCCTCTTTTTGCTCAATATGTGCCTTTCACAGAGAAGAACTTTCCTGTAGCATATCAGTCTGATCCTGACTTAACAGTGCAGTCCAACCCCGAAATACCAGGCAATCCCTCTCTGAACGAGAGAAACGGCAAAACCCCAGACGTACGTTTCAGCCTATTGTGGGCCTCATCAGTGAGGTGCAGCCATATCTGAGCAACGGGTCCACGTCTGGATTCCCGCATCACACTTAGGGAGACTTCCCCAAGTGTCATAATTTGCATAAATAAAAACAGAGAAGCGCTCAACCTGGGAACGAACAATAGCACTGACGAGGCCCATAGGAGGCCGAAACGATCGTCTGGGGTTGTCATGTTCCTTGTTCAGAGGAGAATTGCCGGGTATTTCGGGCTGGACTGACCTTAATTGGCGGGATCAGACTGATATACTTAAGGAAAGTTTTACTTTGTGAAAAGCACACTGGTCTAAAAGAGGCTGCTTCTGGGTGGTAAATCGCCATAGAACTGGCTGATGAACTGTTCATTCCTGGTAGAGCGCTTCTCTCTTTGTATGCAAATTTAATATGACCCTGGGGATGTCTCCCTATGGGTGATGGGGGAAACCAGACATGGACTCCTTGCCCAGTGTACTTAAAGCAATGTGGCTGCACCTCACTGACGAGGCCCATAGGAGGCCGAAACGATCGTCTGGGGTTGTCATGTTCCTTGTTCAGAGGAGAATTGCCTGGTATTTCGGGGCTGGACTGACCTTTATTGGCAGGATCAGACTGATATACTTCAGGAAAGTTTTCCTTTGTGAAAAGCACACTGGTCTAAAAGAGGCTGCTTCCAGGTGGTAAATCGCCATAGAACTAGCAGATGAGCTGTTGTTTGTTCCTAGTAGAGTGCTTCTCTCTTTGTATGCCTTATTCTTGTTGTTGATGTGGTTTGGTCCGTATCAAGCCTGTCATTAAATAAATCTCTCCTCCTTGGAGTCTTAATTTGGTTTTGAAAGCTTTTGAGCTTATGCATTCTTTGGATATTAAACAACTTTCTTGGAAAGTGTTGTTCCTTTTGGCTATCTCTTCTGCTAGAAGAGTTTCTAAATGATCTGCTCTTTCTTGTGAGTCTCCTTTTCTGATTTTTCATAAAGCTAAGGCAGTTTTGCGGACTTCATTTAAATTTTTACCTAACGTTGTGAATTCTAACAACATTAATAGGGAAATTGTTGTCCTCTCTTTCTGTCCTAATCATAAGAATTCTTTGGAGAGATCCTTACATTCTCTGGATGTTGTAAGAGCTTTGAAATATTATGTTGAAGCTACTTAAGATTTCAGGAAGACTTCTATTCTATTTGTTGTCTTTTCTGGTTCTAGGAAAGGTCAGAAAGCTTCTGCCATTTCCTTGGCATCTTGGTTAAAGCTTTTGATTCATAAAGCTTATTTGGAGTCGGGTCAGGCCCCGCCTCAGAGAATCACAGATTATTCTACTAGATCAGTCTCCACTTCGTGGGCTTTTAAGAATGAAGCTTCAGTTGATCAGATTTGCAAAGCAGCAACCTGGTCTTCTTTGCATACATTTACTAAATTCTACCGTTTTGATGTATTTGCCTCTTTGGAAGCAGTTTTTGGTAGAAAATTTCTTCAGCCATCTGTTTCAGTTTGATTCCTCTGCTTATGTTTTAAGTTTTTTTTTCTTTTTTTTTTTCTTTCATTTATGAGAAAAGCTTATATTTTTGGTTGTGGATTTAATTTTTTTCAGCGGAAAATGGCTGTTTTTATTTTATCCCTCCCTCTCTAGTGACTCTTGTGTGGAGTTCCACATCTTGGGTATTTCTATCCCATACGTCACTAGCTCATGGACTCTTGCCAATTACATAAAAGAAAACCAAATTTATGTAAGAAATTACCTGATAAATTAATTTCTTTCAAATTGGCACCCTTTTTATGGTGGTTATGTTTTTTTTTTATTTTATATAAAGCACAATTATATTTCCAATTCCTTTTTTGATGCTATTTACTTTTCTATCACCCCACTACTTGGCTATTTGTTAAACTGAATTGTGGGTGTGGTGAGGGGTGTATTTATAGGCATTTTGAAGTTTTGGGGAGGTGTGTGTATGTGTGTGTGTATATATGTGTGTGTATGTGTGTGTGTATATATATATATATATATATATATATATATATATATATATATATATATATATATATATATATATATATATATATATATATATATATATATATATATATATATATATATATATATACACACATTATTTAGCTTGCCTTAATACAAAAAGAAAGACGCTCGATCCTCCTTTTCCTACCGAGCGCCACAGTTATGGAATGACCTCCCTCACACTTTAAAAACTTCCCCAAGCCTAATATCCCTCAAAACAGAATGTGCCTGTCAAGGTTGATTAAATATGTCCTACCAGTTCTATGTTAAATGTTTGCATATATTGTGTATTATTACTGTTTTTGTATTTTATTGTACACTATTGTATCAATGCAATGTTTTGTGGTCCCAGGACATACTTGAAAACAAGAGAAATCTCAATGTATCCTTCCTGGTAAAATATTTTATAAATAAATAATATATATATATATATATATATATATATATTTCTCCAACATTGGTGTGTCCGGTCCACGGCGTCATCCATTACTTGTGGGAAATGTTCTCCCCCACAGGGAAAGGCAAGGAGAGCACACAGCAAGAGCTGTCCATATAGCTCCCCCTCTGGCTCCGCCCCCCAGTCATTCTCCTTGCCGCTCTGAACAAGTAGCATCTACCACGGGGATGGCGAGGAGTTTGTGGTGTTAGTTGTAGTTTTTTATTCTTCTATCAAGAGTTTATTTTAAAATAGTGCTGGCTTGTACTATTTACTCTATAACAGAAAAGTGATGAAGATTTCTGTTTAAGAGGGCTATGATTTTAGCACAAGTAACTAAAATCCATTACTGTTACCACGCAGGACTGTTGAAACAAGAGAACTTCAGTTGGGGGTAACAGTTTGCAGACTCATCTGCTTCAGGTATGACTAGTCTCCTTCTAACAACACAGGCTAATGCTAGATGACAGTCATTTTTCCCCTCAGGGGAAACGGTAAGCCATTTTTCTTTCACCTCAGCAAAAAAGATAACAGGCTTCCCCTTTTTGTTTTTTATGCTGGTAGACACTGTTAGGGGCTAAATCGATTGGTTTTTATTACAATATTATACCATTTGAAATATTTTATAAGCTCACATACACTTGGGAACGTTTTTTATTGATCTGGCTTGTTTTAGACACCTAAATCTAGTCAGGAAGGCCCCTTCACTCTAGTGTGCTGAGAAAGAAAGCCTCATTTTGGCACTTCAGCTGTGCAGTTGCATTTCAAGGCAGTCCATGCAGATTCATGTGAGAGGGTCCTGTGGTTCAGAAAGTGACTCCAAAAGGTTTTTTTCTGTGAATGGTGACCCCTAAGGAAGGTAAAAAGCTGCAGCAAGGCTGTAGCTGGGATTGTGGTGTGTAAAAACGGTTAAATCCAACAATTAGCTCCGGTTTGCTTGTTTTAAGAGCAGCTAGAGTCTCCATATTTGCTGTGCAATACTTTCTAAGCATTAAGACGCTGGGGTCCAAATTTCAGAAAAATCGGATATTGCCTTCATAGTTTTTTTGAACATTCAGAAATAAATGTGTCATTTTATTATTTAAAGAGACAGTAACGTTTTTGTTTAAAATCGTTTTTATTGCATTGTTTGCCTGCCTAAATCTGTTTAACATGTCTGTTCCATCAGATAACCTATGTTCTGTGTGTATAGAGACAAATGTGGTTCCCCCTTCGAGTGTTTGTGATAATTGCGCCATAGCGTCCAAACAAAATCAGGACCTCTGTTATTTTTCATAATGTTACCCAAGATGATTTATCTAATGAAGGTAGTGGGGATAGCTCTACATCCTCTCCTTCTGTGTCTACACCAGCTTTGCCCGCGCAGGCGACAGCGCGCCAGTGCTTATTTCTATGCAACAATTATCAGCAGTAGTGGATAATTCTATAGCAAATCTTTTATCCAAACTGCCAGTTTTTCAGAGAAAGCGTGATTGTTCAGTTTTAAATACAGATAAAAAGGATGAACAATCAGACGCTGACGATGCCTTATCTATTTTACCCTCACATCAATCGGAATTGGCTGTGAGGGAAGGGCTGTGTGAGAGTGAAATTTCAGACTCAGGAAAAATTTCTCAACAGGCAGAACCTGATCTAGTGGCATTTAAGTTTAAGCTAGAACATCTCCGCGCTTTGCTTAAGGAGGTATTAGCTACTCTGGATGACTGTGATTCCATGGTAGTACCAGAGAAGTTGTGCAAATTGGACAAATTTTTAGAGGTCCCAGTGCACGACGACGCTTTTCCAATACCTAAGAGGGTAGCGAACATAGTGGAAAAGGAGTGGGAGAAGCCAGGTGTAACCTTTGCCCCAGAAAATGTTTCCCATAGTAGACCCTAGAAGGGACGCATGGCAAACGGTCCCGAAGGTTGAGGGAGCTGTTTCAACACTAGCGAAGCGCACAACTATTCCTATAGAGGACAGCTGCGCTTTCCAAGATCCTATGGATAAAAAATTGGAAGGATTGCTTAAAAAGATTTTTGTTCAGCAAGGGTTCATCCTTCAACCAGCTACGTGTGTTATTACTGTCACTTCAGCGGCGTCCTTTTGGTTCGAAGAACTAGAAAGGTCGCTCCAGAAAGACTTCCTATGAAGAAGTCATGGACAGAATTCACGCATTAAAGTTAGCTAATTCCTTTATATTGGATGCCGCCTTTCAAATAACGAAATTGGCGGCGAAAAACTCAGGTTTTGCTATAGTAGCGCGGAGGGCGCTTTGGCTAAAATCCTGGTCGGCAGATGTGTCGTCCAAGACTAAGTTACTGAATATTCCTTTCAAGGGTAAGACCCTTTTTGGGCCGGAATTGAAGGAAATTATTTCAGACATCACTGGGGGTAAGGGCCATGCCCTCCCACAGGATAGGCCTTTTAAGGCTAAGAACAAGTCTAATTTTCGTTCCTTTCGCAATTTCAGGAACGGACCGGCTAATAACTCCACTGCCGCTAGACACGAAGGTAACGCGGCCCAGCCCAAACCCGCTTGGAAGCCCATGCAAGGCTGGAACAAGGGTAAACAAACCAAGAAACCTGCTGCTGCTACCAAGACAGCATGAAGGGGTAGCCCCCGATCCGGGACCGGATCTGGTAGGGGGCAGACTATCTCTCTTCGCTCAGGCTTGGGCAAGAGATGTTCTGGATCCCTGGGCACTAGAGATAGTTTCCAAGGGATACCTGTTAGAATTCAAGGGACTTCCTCCAAAGGGAAGGTTCCACCTGTCTCACTTATCTTCAGACCAGATAAAGAAACAGGCATTCTTACATTGTGTAAGAGACCTATCAAAGATGGGAGTGATAAACCCAGTCCCCTCCGGGGAACAAGGTCTAGGTTTTTACTCAAACCTGTTTGTGGTTCCCAAAAAAGAGGGAACTTTCAGGCCAATTCTGGATTTAAAGATATTAAACAAGTTCCTCAGAGTTCCATCCTTCAAGATGGAAACCATTCGGACAATCTTACCAACAATCCAGCAGGGTCAATTTTTGACTACCGTGGATCTAAAGGATGCGTATCTGCATATCCCAATCCACAAATCTCATCATCAGTTCCTGAGGTTCGCCTTTCTGGACAAACATTACCAGTTTGTGGCTCTTCCATTCGGTTTAGCCACCGCTCCCAGAATTTTCACAAAGGTGCTAGGGTCCCTTCTAGCGGTCCTAAGACCGAGGGGCATCGCTGTAGCACCTTATCTAGACGACATCCTAATCCAAGCGTCGTCTCTTTCCAAAGCGAGGGCTCATACAGACATTGTGTTGGCTTTTCTCAGATCTAACGAGTGGAAAGTGAACATAGAAAAAAGTTCACTGTCACCGTCCACAAGGGTTCCTTTTCTGGGAACAATAATAGATTCTGTGGAAATGAAGATCTTTCTCACAGACGTCAGAAAGACAAAACTTCTAAAAGCTTGTCGAGTTCTTCACTCTATTCCTCAACCCTCCATAGCTCAATGCATGGAAGTAATAGGACTAATGGTCGCAGCAATGGATGTGGTTCCTTTTGCTCAAATTCATCTAAGACCATTACAGCTGTGCATGCTCAATCAGTGGAATGGGGACTATACAGACTTGTCTCCCCAAATTCAAGTAGACCAGGTAACCAGGGACTCACTTCTCTGGTGGTTGACCCAGGATCACCTGTCTCAGGGAGATTCCGCAGACCGGAGTGGGTCATCGTCACGACCGACGCCAGCCTCTTGGGGTGGGGCGCGGTCTGGGACTCTCTGAAAGCTCAGGGCCTATGGTCGCGGGAAGAGTCTCTTCTCCCGATAAACATTTTGGAACTAAGAGCTATATTCAATGCGCTCCTGGCTTGGCCTCAGCAAGCGGAAGCCAGGTTCATAAGATTTCAGTCGGACAACATAACGACTGTTGCGTACATCAATCATCAGGGGGGAACAAAGAGTTCCCTAGCGATGAAGGAAGTAACCAAGATAATCCAATGGGCAGAGAATCACTCCTGCCATCTATCTACTATTCACATCCCAGGAGTAGACAACTGGGAGGCAGACTATTTGAGTCGTCAGACTTTCCATCCGGGGGAGTGGGAACTCCATCCGGAGGTCTTTGCTCAGTTAACCCAATTATGGGGCACTCCAGACATGGATCTAATGGCGTCCCGTCAGAACTTCAAGATTCCTTGCTACGGGTCCAGATCCAGGGATCCCAAGGCGACTCTAGTGGATGCATTAGTGGCGCCTTGGTCGTTCAACCTAGCATATGTGTTTCCACCGTTTCCTCTCCTCCCCAGGCTCATAGCCAGGATCAAACAGGAGAAGGCCTCGGTGATTCTGATAGCTCCTGCGTGGCCACGCAGGACTTGGTATGCAGACCTGGTGAATATGTCATCGGCTCCACCATGGAAGCTACCTTTGAGACAGGACCTTCTAGTACAAGGTCCATTCGAACATCCCAATCTAGTTTCTCTGCAGCTGACTGCTTGGAAATTGAACGCTTGATTTTATCCAAGCGTGGGTTTTCAAATTCTGTGATTGATACTCTGGTCCAAGCCAGAAAACCTGTGACTAGAAAGATTTACCATAAAATATGGAAAAAATATATCTGTTGGTGTGAATCCAAAGGATTCTCCTGGAGTAAGATTAAAATTCCAAAGATTCTCTCCTTTCTCAAGAAGGATTGTCAACTAGTTCTCTAAAAGGACAGATTTCTGCATTATCCGTCTTGTTGCACAAACGACTGGCAGCTTTGCCAGATGTACAAGTTTTTGTTCAGGCTTTGGTTAGAATCAAGCCTGTTTACAGACCCATGACTCCTCCTTGGAGTCTAAATTTAGTTCTTTCAGTTCTTCAAGGGGTTCCGTTTGAACCTTTACATTCCATAGATATTAAGTTACTATCTTGGAAAGTTCTGTTTTTGGTTGCTATTTCTTCTGCTAGAAGAGTTTCTGAATTATCTGCTTTGCAGTGTGATCCACCCTATCTGGTGTTCCATTCAGATAAGGTTGTTTTGCGTACTAAGCCTGGTTTTCTTCCAAAAGTTGTTTCCAACAAGAACATCAACCAGGAAATAGTTGTTCCTTCTTTGTGTCCGAATCCAGTTTCAAAGAAGGAACGTTTATTACACAATTTAGATGTTGTTCGTGCTTTAAAGTTCTATTTAGAAGCAACAAAAGATTTTAGACAAACCTCATCCTTGTTTGTCGTTTACTCTGGTAAGAGGAGAGGTCAAAAAGCTACTGCTACCTCTCTGTCTTTCTGGCTGAAAAGCATTATCCGCTTGGCTTATGAGACTGCCGGATGGCAGCCTCCTGACCGTATCACAGCTCACTCTACTAGGGCTGTGGCTTCCACATGGGCCTATAAGAATGAGGCTTCTGTTGGCCAGATATGTAAGGCAGCGACTTGGTCTTCTCTGCACACTTTTGCCAAATTCTACAAATTTGATATTTTTGCTTCTTCGGAGGCTGTTTTTGGGAGACAGGTTTTGCAAGCCGTGGTACCTTCTGTTTAGGTAACCTGATTTGCTCCCTCCCTTCATCCGTGTCCTAAAGCTTTGGTATTGGTTCCCACAAGTAATGGATGACGCCGTGGACCGGACACACCAATGTTGGAGAAAACAGAATTTATCCTTACCTGATAAATTACTTTCTCCAACGGTGTGTCCGGTCCACGGCCCGCCCTGGTTGTTTTTTTTTTTTTTTTTTTTTTTTTTTTTTTCAGGTTAAAAAATTTTTCTTTATACACTACAGTCACCACGGCACCCTATAGTTTCTCCTTTTTCTCCTAACCGTCGGTCGAATGGTTGGGGGGGCGGAGCCAGAGGGGGAGCTATAGGGACAGCTCTTGCTGTGTGCTCTCCTTGCCTTTCCCTGTGGGGGAGAACATTTCCCACAAGTAATGGATGACTCCGTGGACCGGACACACCGTTGGAGAAAGTAATTTATCAGGTAAGCATAAATTCTGTTATATATATTGTGTGTGGAAATATTGTGTGAAAAGAACCAAAGAGCAATAAGTTCTGTTTGGGTATCCCTAAATTTTATATATATATATATATATATATATATATATATATATATATATATATATATATATATATATATATATATATATATATATATATATATATATATATATATATATATATATATATATATATATATATATATATATATATATATATATATATATATATATATATATAAAATCTATCCCTTATATTCTTACACTGTATTGGTGTTAATAATAATCAAATGTATATACAAAGTGGATATTAACCAGGAATTGAACACTAGAGCTTTGATAGCACAAAAATGTGCATACCGTAGGTAACAGACGTTGTGAAAGACGATGTGCCTACAAAAGTGTTTTATCCAGTGGATCCCACGATATGCATTCAATAGCTGATTATAAGTCTTTCTGTAGCTCTAAATAACAATAGTGGGAAGCTCCAGTGTATCTCAGGTCACATTTGACACAATATAAATCCCCCTTTTTTCTAATTTCATATCGGTCTATGTATACAAATACACAGATTGTTACTGAATTAAACCTAGTCAGGCATGAGGGCTAATATGTAATTGTAACAAACAGTTTGAATAGATTTATGATTTGTAACTAAGTTGCGATTAATACTCTCAGAAACAAACAATTCTAATAACTGTTAAACAATTAAGTATATAACACAGATAATAATCGTTTATCTAATTACAGCATCCTCACAGTAACCATACTGAATATATTCAATGCCAATAAAGGTTGTAACACAACACTGCATATTATTATTATTAGTAGTAGTAAATGTGTGTGTATATAGATAGGTAGGGGTGTGTGTGTGTGTATATATATATATATATATATATATATATATATATATATATATATATATATATATATATATATATATATATATATATATATATATATATATATATATATATATATATATATATATATATATATATATATATAATATAAAATTAGTCTACACATCCCTGTTAAAATGTCAGGATTTTGTGATGTAAAAAAATGAGAGAAAGAGAAATCATTTCAGAACTTTTTCCACCTTTAATGTGACCTATAAACTTTACAACTCAATTGAAAAACAAACTGAACTCTTTTAGGTAAAGGGAAATGAGAATAAAAAAACTAACATAATATGGTTGCATAAGTGTGAACACCCTTTTTATAACTGGGGATGTAGCTGTGTTCAGAATTAAGCAATCACATTCAAAATCATGTTAAATAGTAGTCAGTACACACCTGCCATCATTTTAAGTGCCTCTGATTAACCTCAAATAAAGTTCAGCTGTTCTGGTTGGTCTTTCCTTACATTTTGTTAGTCGCATCCTACAGCAAAAGCCATGGTCCGCAGAGAGCTTCTAAAGCATCAGAGGGATCTCATTGTTAAAAGGTATCAGTCAGGAGAAGGGTACAAAAGAATTTCCAAGGCATTAGTTATACCATGGAACAGAGTGAAGACAGTCATCATCAAGTGAAGAAAATATGGTGCAACAGTGACATTAACAAGAACTGAATGTCCCTCCAAAATTGATTAAAAGACGAGAAGAAAACTTGTCTGGGAGGCTGCCAAGAGGCCTACAGCAACATTAAAGGAGCTGCAGGAATATCTGGCAAGTACTGGCTGTGTGGTACATGTGACAACAATAGCCCGTATTCTTCATATGTCTGGGCTATGGGGTAGAGTGGCAAGACAGAAGCTTTTTCTTACAAAAAAAAACCATCCAAGCCCGGCTAAATTTTGCAAAAACACATCTGAAGTTTCCCAAAAGCATGTTGCAAAAGGTGTTCTGGCCTGATGAAACTAAAGCCGAACTTTTTGGCCATAATTCCAAAAGATATGTTTGGCGCAAAAACAACACTGCATATAACCAAAAGAACACCATGCCCACAGTGAAGCATGATCGTGTCTGCATCATGCTTTGGGTCTGTCTTTCTTCAGCTGGAACTGGGGCCTTAGTCAAGGTAGAGGGAATAATGAACGGTTCCAAATACCAGACAATATTGGCACAAAACCTTCAGGCTTCTGCTAGAAAGATGAACATGAAGAGGAACTTCATCTTTCAGCATAACGCCCCAAAGCATACATCCAAATCAACAAAGGAATGGCTTCACCAGAAGAAGATTAAAGTTTTGGGATGGCCTAGCCAGAGCCCAGACCTGAATCCAATTCAAAATCTGTGGGGTGATCTGAAGAAGGCTGTGCACAGGAGATGCCCTCGCAATCTGACAGATTTGGAGTGTTTTTGCAAAGAAGAGTGGGCAAATCTTGCCAAGTCAAGATGTGCCATGCTGATAGACTCATACCCAAAAAGACTGAGTGATGTAATAAACTCAAAAGGTGCTTCAACAAAGTATTAGTTTAAAGGGACACTCAAGTTAAATTAAATTTTCATGATTCAGATACAGCATGTAATTTTAAACAACTTTCCAATTTACTTCCATTAAAAAAAATGTGCACACTTTTTATATTTACAATTTTTTAGTCACCAGATCCTACTGAGCATGTGCAAGAATTCACAGACTATACGTATATGCATTTGTGATTGGCTGATTGCTAACACATGGTACAAGGGGAGTGGAAATATACATAACTTTGAAATTTGTTATAAAAAATCTACTTCTCATTTGAAGTTCAGACTAAGTGCTATTGCATTGTCTTGTTATCTTGCATTTGTTGATTATGCAAATCTAATGTGTTGACTGGTCCTTTAAGGGTGTTCACACTTATTCAACCATATTATATATATTTTTTTTTTATTTCCTTTTACCTAAAAAGATTTCAGTTTGTTTTTCAATTGAGTTGTACAGTTTATAGGTCACATTAAAGGTCACATTTTTTTTTACATCACAGAAACCTGACATTTTAACAGGGGTGTGTAGACTTTTTATATCATATATATATATATATATATATATATATATATATATATATATATATATATATATATATATATATATATATATATATATATATATATATATATATATATATATATGTATATGTATATATATATATATATATATATATATGTATATATTTAATTATGAGAGAGAGAATGAATATAGATATACATAATATGTATGTGTATATGCCTGTTTATAATATACACATATAAACAGTTATCACAATACTACCTTAACAAAATATATATATATATATATATATTTTATACACAATTTCAATAACTGGTACAACTACATTGAATTTTCTAATCCCAAGTAAACAGTTTACTTTCAACTCATAATACAAGCACAACCAGACGTGCGTAAAAAGCTTACTTCTAGCGCAATTAACGCTCGAGCTGTGCTCTGTATATTTAGTGTGTACATCAGATAGCACTAGCTGTGCACGGTATATATAGCGGGTTTCAAGTCCCTTTAAGCAACAGCTGTCTTCCTTCCCTTAATAAAACTGTTCTGTGATTATTATGCCTGCACAATGTTACCTCAGCAACAAACTGTTTCCTGCAGTGAGTAGGAACCTGAAACTTGTACTGATTCATGATAAGTTACTGTAGCAGATAAGGCAACTTGTCAAGGAAAGTTAGTTAGGCAGCTACATCAAGCTGATTGGGAATGCACTATACAGTAGTATTATATAGCTGATAACAGGAAATGAAAACAGACAATATCATTCTCGCTTTAAACCAGTTTAGCTACACTATTTATAACTAAATTTGGCAAAATGCTATTAAATCATAATTTTTTTCATATATAGCACTTTTCTCCTACATTGGTGTATCCGGTCCACGGCTTCATCCTTACTTGTGGGATATTCTCAATCCCTACAGGAAGTGGCAAAGAGAGCACACAGCAGAGCTGTCCATATAGCTCCCCTCAGGCTCCGCCCCCCCAGTCATTCTCTTTGCCGCTCTAACAAGTAGCATCTCCACGGGAGGGTAAAGAGTTTGTGGTGTTAGATTTGTAATTTTTATTTCTTCTATCAAAAGTTTGTTATTTTAAAATAGTGCCGGCTTGTACTATTTACTCTGAAGCAGAAAGTGATGAAGATTTCTGCTGAGAGGAATATGATTTTAGCACCAGTAACTAAACGCAGGACTGTTGAATACCGGAGAACTTCAGTTGGGGGGAACAGTTTGCAGGCTTAACTGCTTCAGGTATGATCAGTCATTTTTTTAACAAGACCAAGTAATGCTAGAAGACTGTCAGAAATCCCCTCAGGGATAGGTAAGCCATTTTTCTCACTCTGTATAAAATGATGGCTTAAATTAAGGGCTCAATGCTGGTTGACACTATTGTGGGCTTAATCGATTGCTTTATTAGCATGATTCAGTATGAATAGGGTGTTTTTGAGACTTTTAAAACACTTATGGGGTTTATTATGGTGCCTGGCACTTATTTAGACACCTAACCTCTTTTTCGCGCCTCAGTTGCGCAGTTGTTTTTGCTAGACAGTTCATGCAGCTTCACGTGGGGAGTCCAGAGACCTCAGAAAGGACTTCAGAGAGGCTTATTTCTCCAACATTGGTGTGTCCGGTCCACGGCGTCATCCTTACTTGCGGGAATATCTCTTCCCCAACAGGAAATGGCAAAGAGTCCCAGCAAAGCTGGCCATATAGTCCCTCCTAGGCTCCACCCACCCCAGTCATTCTCTTTGCCGTTGCACAGGCAACATCTCCACATAGATGGTTAAGAGTATGTGGTGTTTAGTTGTAGTTTTTTTTTTATTCTACTATCAAGAGTTTATTTTAAAATAGTGCTGGTATGTACTATTTACTCTGAAACAGAAAAAGATGAAGATTTCTGTTTGTGAGAGGAAGATGATTTTAGCAGACAGTAACTAAAATCGATTGCTTTTTCCACATAGGACTGTTGAGATGAAGTAACTTCAGTTGGGGGAAACAGTTAGCAGACTTTTCTGCTTAAGGTATGACTAGCCATATTTCTAACAAGACTGTGTAATGCTGGAAGGCTGTCATTTCCCCTCATGGGGACCGGTAAGCCATTTTCTTAGTCTCAAACAGAATAAAGGGCTTAATATGGGCTATAAAACTGGTAGACACTTTTATGGGCTAAATCGATTGCTTTATTTGGACATTTTATACATGTTTATGCTGATAATTCACACTTATAAACTTGGGGAACGTTTTTTAACGTCAGGCACTATGTTAGACACCTTTTCCAGTCAGGAAGGGCCTTGCAGATGCATGTGTGAGGACCTGAAAGTAGTTGGAAAAGTTCCTAGAAGGCATCATTTGGTATCGTATTCCCCTCTGGGCTTGGTAAAGTCACAGCAAATGCTGTAGCTGGGACTGTATAGGGGTTAAATCTGTAACCGGCTCCGGTTTCGTTATATTAAGGGTTAAAGCTCTGAAAATTGGTGTGCAATACTTTTAATGCTTTAAGACACTGTGGTGAAATTTTGGTAAATTTTGAACAATTCCTTCATATTTTTTCACATATTCAGTAATAAAGTGTGCTCTGTTTAAAATTTAAAGAGACAGTAACGGTTTTGTTTTAAAACGGTTTTTGTGCTTTATTGACAAGTTTAAAGGATTACTTTCTGTTATAATTTTTATGCTAAACAACTAACATATTAAAGTTAATAAACATTAATTAAAACCTACTGACCTATATTTTCTCCAAAACGAAGTTTCATAACGTTCTAAAAGTTATATCTTTTATTCGCCGATGATGTCACGTTATCCTGCCCACTATTTTCAGCACTGCGTGTTCAAAATACTTAAACCAATAACTTTGTGTTTAAAGCGCCATTTTGAAACCTAGGTATTGTAAGCGGATTGGTACAGAGCAAAGGATACCCATGGAGTGGGTTTGGAAAACAATTAAATTTGCAGACAAGATTTCTGATATACGGTAGAGATATGTTAATGAAATGCTATTGATAAAAAGCGTATTTGGGGTAGTTAGTTAGTAACAGGCATAGAAAATATTTACTTACAGTGGCCCTTTAAGCCTGTTTAACATGTCTGTGCCTTCAGATAAGCTATGTTCTATATGTATGAAAGCCAATGTGTCTCCCCCTTCAAAATTGTGTGATAATTGTGCCATAGCGTCCAAACAAAGTAAGGACAGTACTGCCACAGATAATGAAATTGCCCAAGATGATTCCTCAGATGAAGGGAGTAGACATGGTTCTACATCATCTCCTTCTGTGTCTACGCCAGTTTTGCCCACGCAGGAGGCCCCTAGTACTTCTAGCGCGCCAATGCTTATTACCATGCAACAATTGACAGCTGTAATGGATAACTCCATAGCAAATATTTTATCCAAAATGCCTGCATATCAGAGAAAGCGCGATTGCTCTGTTTTAAACACTGAAGAGCAGGAGGGCGCTGATGATAATTATTCTGTCATACCCTCACATCAATCTGAAGGGGCCATGAGGGAGGTTTTGTCAGATGGGGAAATTTCAGATTCAGGAAAAATTTCTCAACAGGCTGAACCTGATTTTGTGACATTTAAATTTAAATTAGAACATCTCCGCGCACTGCTTAAGGAGGTGTTATCTACTCTGGATGATTGTGACAACTTGGTCTTTCCAGAAAAATTATGCAAGATGGACAAGTTCCTAGAGGTTCCGGTGCACCCCGACACTTTTCCTATACCCAAGTGGGTGGCGGACATAGTGAATAAGGAGTGGGAGAAGCCCGGCATACCTTTTGTTCCCCCTCCTATATTTAAGAAATTATTTCCTATGGTCGACCCCAGAAAGGACTTATGGCAGACAGTCCCTAAGGTCAAAGGGGTAGTTTCTACTTTAAACAAGCGCACTACTATTCCTATCGAAGATAGTTGTGCTTTCAAAGATCCTATGGATAAAAAATTGGAAGGTTTGCTTAAAAAAATTTTTGTACAGCAAGGTTACCTTCTACAACCCATTTCGTGCATTGTTCCTGTCACTACAGCAGCCTGGTTCTGGTTCGAGGAACTAGAAAAGTCGCTCAGTAGAGAGACTCCATATGAGGAGGTTATGGACAGAGTTCACGCACTTAAGTTGGCTAACTCTTTTATTTTAGATGCCGCTTTGCAATTAGCTAGATTACCGGCGAAAAATTCAGGGTTTGCAATTGTGGCGCGCAGAGCGCTTTAGCTAAAGTCTTGGTCAGCGGATGTATCATCCAAGACAAAATTGCTTAACATCCCTTTCAAAGGTAAAACTCTCTTTGGACCAGAATTGAAAGAGATTATCTCAGACATCACTGGGGGAAAGGGTCACGCCCTCCCACAAGATAGGCCTTTCAAGGCCAAGAATAAGTCTAATTTTCGTTCCTTTCGTAATTTCAGGAACGGACCGGCCTCTAATTTTGCATCCTCTAAGCAAGAGGGTAATGCCTCACAGTCCAAACCAGCCTGGAAACCGATGCAAGGCTGGAACAAGGGTAAGCAGACCAAGAAGCCTGCTACCGCTAACAAAACAGCATGAAGGAGTAGCCCCCGATCCGGGACCGGATCTAGTGGGGGCAGACTCTCTCTCTTTGCTCAGGCTTGGGCAAGAGATGTTCAGGATCCCTGGACGCTAGGAATAGTTTCTCAGGGTTATCTTCTGGAATTCAAGGAACTACCCCCAAGGGGAAGGTTCCACATGTCTCACTTATCCTCAAACCAAATAAAGAAACAGGCGTTCTTACATTGTGTAGAAGACCTGTTAAAGATGGGAGTGATACACCCAGTTCCAATGACGGAACAAGGAAAGGGATTTTACTCAAATCTGTTTGTAGTTCCCAAAAAAGAGGGAACCTTCAGACCAATTCTGGATTTAAAGATCCTAAACAAATTTCTCAGGGTACCATTGTTCAAAACGGAAACCATTCGAACGATTCTACCTACTATCCAGGAAGGTCAATTTATGACTACCGTGGATCTAAAGGATGCGTACCTACATATTCCTATCCACAAAGATCATCATCAGTTCCTAAGGTTCGCCTTTCTGGACAAACATTACCAGTTTGTGGCCCTCCCATTCGGATTAGCCACTGCTCCAAGGATTTTCACAAAGGTACTCGGGTCCCTTCTAGCGGTTCTAAGACCGAGGGGCATTGCAGTAGCACCATACTTGGACGACATTCTAATACAAGCGTCGTCCCTTTCAAAAGCAAAGGCTCATACAGACATCGTTCTGGCCTTTCTCAGATCTCACGGATGGAAGGTGAACATAGAAAAAAGTTCTCTGTCTCCGTCAACAAGAGTTCCCTTCTTGGGAACAATAATAGATTCCTTAGAAATGAGGATCTTTCTGACAGATGTCAGAAAGTCAAAACTTCTAAGCGCTTGTCAAGTTCTTCATTCTGTTCCACGTCCTTCCATAGCTCAGTGCATGGAAGTAGTAGGGTTGATGGTTGCAGCAATGGACATAGTTCCTTTTGCGCGAATTCATCTAAGACCATTACAACTGTGCATGCTGAAACAGTGGAATGGAGACTATACAGACTTGTCTCCAGTGATTCAAGTAGATCAGAAGACCAAAGATTCACTCCGTTGGTGGATATCCCTGGACCACCTATCCCAGGGAATGAGCTTCCGCAGACCAGAGTGGGTCATTGTCACGACCGACGCCAGTCTAGTGGGCTGGGGTGCGGTCTGGGAATCCCTGAAAGCTCAGGGACTATGGTCTCGGGAAGAGTCTCTTCTCCCGATAAACATTCTGGAACTAAGAGCGATATTCAGTGCTCTCAGGGCTTGGCCTCAGCTTGCAAAGGCCAGATTCATAAGATTCCAATCAGACAACATGACGACTGTTGCGTATATCAATCATCAGGGGGGAACAAGGAGTTCCCTGGCGACGAAAGAAGTAACCAAAATAATACAATGGGCGGAGAATCACTCCTGCCATCTATCTGCGATCCACATCCCAGGTGTGGAAAACTGGGAAGCGGATTATCTGAGTCGTCAGACATTCCATCCGGGGGAGTGGGAACTCCACCCGGACATTTTTGCCCAGTTGACTCAATTATGGGGCATTCCAGACATGGATCTGATGGCGTCTCGTCAGAACTTCAAGGTTCCTTGCTACGGGTCCAGATCCAGGGATCCCAAGGCGACTCTAGTGGATGCACTAGTAGCGCCTTGGACCTTCAACCTAGCTTATGTGTTTCCACCGTTTCCTCTCATTCCCAGGCTGGTAGCCAGGATCAAACAGGAGAGGGCCTCGGTGATCTTGATAGCTCCTGCGTGGCCACGCAGGACTTGGTATGCAGACCTGGTGAATATGTCATCGGTTCCACCATGGAAGCTACCTTTGAGACAGGACCTTCTTGTTCAGGGTCCATTCGAACATCCAAATCTGGTCTCCCTCCAGCTGACAGCTTGGAGATTGAACGCTTGATTCTATCAAAGCGTGGGTTTTCAGATTCAGTGATTGATACTCTGGTTCAGGCCAGAAAACCGGTAACTAGAAAGATTTACCATCAAATATGGAAAAGATATATCTGCTGGTGTGAATCCAAGGGATTCCCTTGGAATAAGATAAAAATTCCTAAGATTCTTTCCTTTCTGCAAGAAGGTTCGGATAAAGGATTATCTGCGAGTTCTCTAAAGGGACAGATTTCTGCTTTATCTGTCTTACTACACAAACGACTGACAGCTATGCCAGATGTTCAAGCATTTGTTCAGGCTCTGGTTAGGATCAAGCCTGTTTACAGACCTTTGACTCCTCCCTGGAGTTTAAATCTAGTTCTTTCAGTTCTTCAATGGGTTCCTTTTGAACCTCTACATTCCATAGATATCAAGATGTTATATTGGAAAGTTCTGTTTTTGGTTGCTATTTCTTCTGCTAGAAGAGTTTCAGAGTTATCTGCTCTGCAGTGTTCTCCGCCCTATCTGGTGTTCCATGCAGATAAGGTGGTTTTGCGTACTAAGCCTGGTTTTCTTCCAAAGGTTGTTTCTAACAAAAATATTAACCAGGAGATAGTTGTACCTTCTTTGTGTCCGAATCCAGTTTCAAAGAAGGAACGTTTGTTACACAATTTGGACTTAGTCCGTGCTCTAAAATTCTATTTAGAAGCTACAAAAGATTTCAGACAAACATCTTCTCTGTTTGTCGTCTATTCTGGTAAAAGGAGAGGTCAAAAATTTGTTACTTTTGCTTCTTCGGAGGCTATTTTTGGGAGAAAGGTTTTGCAAGCCGTGGTGCCTTCCGTTTAGGTAACCTGATTTGCTCCCTCCCTTCATCCGTGTCCTAAAGCTTTGGTATTGGTTCCCACAAGTAAGGATGACGCCGTGGACCGGACACACCAATGTTGGAGAAAACAAAATTTATGCTTACCTGATAAATTACTTTCTCCAACGGTGTGTCCGGTCCACGGCCCGCCCTGGTTTTTTAATCAGGTCTGATGAATTATTTTCTCTAATTACAGTCACCACGGTACCATATGGTTTCTCCTATATTTTTCCTCCTGTCCGTCGGTCGAATGACTGGGGTGGGCGGAGCCTAGGAGGGACTATATGGCCAGCTTTGCTGGGACTCTTTGCCATTTCCTGTTGGGGAAGAGATATTCCCGCAAGTAAGGATGACTCTGTGGACCGGACACACCGTTGGAGAAAGTAATTTATCAGGTAAGCATAAATTCTGTTTTCTTACTCAAATAATCCCTAAGGAAGGTAAAAGCCACAATAGAGGCTGTGGCATTGTGCTGTAGTGTTTTTAACCGGTTAACTGCTGTTCTTAGCTCCGGTTTGGGCATTAAGGGGTTAATTGGTCTGAAAATTTGTGTGCAATCTTTTCAAAACATTAAGACAATGTGGTGAACATTTCATTAAAATCAGGTGTTTATTTGATGGTTATTTGATGTTTTAGTAATAAAGTGTGCACTTTTATTATTTAAAGACACAGTAACGTTTTTTTCAAAAATTATTTTTTATTGCATTGTAGTGCTGTCTAAGTCTGTCAATCATGTCTGACCCTTCAGATAGCCTTTGTTCTTTATGTTTAAAGGCCAAGGCGGTACCCCCATTAAATTTATGTGTGAAGTGTGCTATAGCGTCCAAACGGCTTAAGGACCGTACAGTCACGCTTAAAGATGTAGCCCAAGATGATTCTTTAGCTGAAGGTAGTGAGGATAGTACGCCTTCTGTGTCAACACCAGCTATGCCTGCGCAAGCGATGCCCAGTACCTTTAGCGCATCGAATCCTATTACTTTGCAACAGTTAGCTGCAGTAATGGATAATTCTCTCGTAGCATTTTTATCCAAACTGCCAGCATTTCCGAGGAAGCGCGATAGCTCAGTTTTAAATACAGAAAATGAGCAATCAGACGCAGCGGATAATTTATCTGTAGTACCCTCACAACAATCGGACTTGGCGGTGAGGGAGGGCCTGTCTGAGGGAGAAATTTCTGACACAGGTATAGTTTCTCAACAGGCATAGCCAGATACTATAGCATTTAAATTTATGCTAGAACACCTCTGCGCCCTGCTTAAGGAGGTCCTGGCTATGCTAGATGATTGTGACCCCTTGGTGGTCCCAGAAAAATTGTGTAAAATGGACAAATTCTTAGAGGTCCCGGTACACACTGACGCGTTTCAGATACCTAAGAGGGTGGCGGATATCGTGACTAGGGAGTGGGAGAGACCAGGTGTACCTTTTTGTCCCCCCCCCCCCCCCCCCCCCCCTATATTTAAGAAAATGTTCCCCATTGTCGACCCCAGAAGGGACGCGTGGCAGACGGGCCCCTAAGGTAGAAGGGGCAGTTTCTACACTAGCTAAGCGCACGTCTATACCAATAGAAGATAGTTGCGCTTTCAAAGATCCTATGGATAAAAAATTAGGTTTGCTTAAGAAAATATTTGTTCAACAAGGTTTTCTTCTTCAACCTATTTCTTGCATTATTCCTGTAACCACTGCAGCGGCTTTTTGGTTTGAGGAACTAGAAAACTCGCTCCAGAAGGAGACTTCTTATGATGAGGTCATGGACAGAATCCACGCCTTGAAGTTGGCTAATTCTTTCATCACAGATGCCACTTTTCAGTTAGCTAAATTAGCGGCGAAAATTTCTGGTTTTGCAATCGTGGCGCGCAGAGCGCTTTGGCTAAAATCTTGGTCGGCGGACGTGTCGTCCAAAACAAAATTGCTTAATATTCCTTTCAAGGGTAAGACCCTATTCGGGCCAGAGTTGAAAGAAATTATTTCAGATATCACTGGGGGAAAGGGCCATGCCCTTCCACAAGATAGACCTTTCAAAGCTAAAAATAAGTCTAATTTTCGTTCCTTTCGCAATTTCAGGAACGGACCTGCTTCTACCTCTACAGCCACTAGGCAAGAGGGTAACGCATCCCAACCCAAACCAGCATGGAAACCATTGCAAGGCTGGAACAAGGGTAAACAGGCCAAGAAGCCTGCTGCTGCTACCAAGACAGCATGAAAGGGTAGCCCCGGATCTGGGACCGGATCTAGTAGGGGGCAGACTTTCTCTCTTTGCTCAGGCTTGGGCAAGAGATGTTCCGGACCCCTGGGCGCTAGAAATTGTCTCTCAGGGGTATCTTCTGGAATTCAAGGACCTTCCTCCAAGGGGAAGGTTCCACATGTCTCGCTTATCTTTAGACCAGATAAAGAGACAGGCATTCTTACGTTGCGTAGAAGACCTTCTAAAAATGGGAGTGATACACCCAGTTCCAACAGCAGAACAAGAACTGGGTTTTTACTCAAACCTGTTTGTAGTTCCCAAAAAGGAAGGAACTTTCAGGCCAATCCTGGATTTAAAAATCCTAAACAAATTCCTCAGAGTTCCATCATTCAAAATGGAAACCATTTGGACAATTTTACCAATGATCCAGGAGGGTCAATATATGACTACCGTGGACTTAAAGGATGCGTACCTGCATATTCCTATCCACAAAGATCACCATCAGTTCCTGAGGTTCGCCTTTCTGGACAAGCATTACCAATTCATGGCCCTTCCCTTCGGATTGGCCACTGCTCCCAGAATTTTCACAAAGGTACTAGGGTCCCTTCTAGCGGTGCTAAGACCAAGGGGCATTGCATTAGCACCTTACCTAGACGACATCTTAATACAAGCGTCGTCCTTTCACAAAGCAAAGGCTCATACGGACATTGTTCTAGCCTTTCTAAGGTCTCACGGGTGGAAGGTGAACATAGAAAAGAGTTCTCTGTCCCCGTTCACAAGGGTTCCCTTCCTGGGAACAATAATAGACTCGGTAGAAATGAAAATCTTTCTGACGGAGGTCAGTAAGTTAAAACTTTTGAACACTTGTCGAGTTCTTCATGCCATTCCTCAACCCTCCGTAGCTCAGTGCATGGAGGTAATAGGACTAATGGTTGCGGCAATGGACGTGGTTCCTTTTGCTTGAATTCATTTAAGACCACTGCAACTGTGCATGCTCAAACAGTGGAATGGGGATTATGCAGATTTGTCTCCCTAGATACAATTGGACCAGAAAACCAGAGACTCACTCCTCTGGTGGTTGTCTCAGGATCACCTGTCTCAGGGAATGATTTTCCGCAGACCGGAGTGGATCATTGTCACGACCGACGCCAGCCTCTTAGGCTGGGGTGCGGTCTGGGACTCCCTGAAAGCTCAGGGTCTATGGTCTCGGGAAGAATCTCTTCTCCCGATAAACATTTTGGAATTGAGAGCGATATTCAATGCGCTCCAGGCCTGGCCTCAGCTAGCGGGGTTCAAATTCATCAGATTTCAGTCGGACAACATCACAACTGTAGCTTACATCAATCATCAGGGAGGAACAAAGAGTTCCCTGGCGATGAGGGAGGTATCCAAGATCATCAAATGGGCAGAGGATCACTCCTGCCATCTATCAGCAATTTACATCCCAGGGGTGGACAACTGGGAGGCGGATTATCTGAGTCGTCAGACTTTCCATCCGGGGGAGTGGGAACTCCACCCGGAGGTTTTTGCCCAGTTAACCCAACTATGGGGCTTTCCAGATCTGGATCTGATGGCGTCATGCCAGAACTCCAAAAGTTCCGCGTTACGGGTCCAGGTCCAGGGATCCCAAGGCGACATTGGTAGATGCCGTAGTGGCACCTTGGTCGTTCAATCTAGCTTATGTCTTTCCACCGTTTCCTCTTCTCCCTCGGCTAGTTGCCAGGATCAAGCAGGAGAAGGCTTAGCTAATTCTGATAGCTCCTGCGTGGCCACGCAGGACTTGGTATGCAGACCTGGTGGATATGTCATCGGCTCCACCGTGGAAGCTACCTTTGAGGCAGGAACTTCTAATCCAAGGTCCATTCAAGCATCCAAACCTAGTTTCTCTTCAACTGACTGCTTGGAGATTGAATGCTTAATTCTAGCTAAGCGTGGGTTCTCTGAATCAGTTATAGATACCCTGATCCAGGCTAGAAAGCCTGTTATCAGGAAAATTTACCATAAGATATGGCGGAAATATTTTTGTTGGTGTGAATCCAAGGGTTACTCGTGGAGTAAGATTAGGATCCCAAGGATACTGTCTTTTCTCCAAGAAGGATTGGAGAAAGGGTTGGCAGCTAGTTCTCTAAAGGGACAGATATCTGCTCTGTCTGTTCTGTTGCATAAGCGTCTGGCAGCCGTGCCAGATGTTCAGGCGTTTTATACAGGCCTTAGTCAGAATCAAGCCTGTCTACAGACCTGTGGCTCCTCCATGGAGTCTAAATTTAGTTCTTTCAGTTCTTCAAGGGGTTCCGTTTGAACCTCTACATTCCATAGATATTAAGTTATTATCTTGGAAAGTTTTGTTTTTGGTAGCTATTTCTTCTGCTAGAAGAGTTTCGGAATTGTCTGCTCTGCAGTGTAATTCACCCTATCTGGTGTTCCATACAGATAAGGTTGTTTTGCGTACCAAACCTGGTTTTCTTCCAAAAGTGGTTTCCAATAAGAATATTAACCAGGAAATAGTTGTTCCTTCTCTGTGTCCTAATCCAGTCTCTAACAAGGAACGTCTGTTACACAATCTTGATGTGGTTCGTGCTTTGAAGTTTTTTTTTTTTGTTTTTTTTTTTTTGTTTTTTTTAATTTTCAAAAGAGCTTTATTTAAAGATTGTAAACATACATATTATGCAATAAATGTAGACAGTATACATCAAAGTTGTCTTATTTCTGAGTGTCCAGCCATGCAACTATGATTTATATAGGTTGAACAAGATTTGCAATATTCTATCAATATTCTATAGGATAAAAATAACAACAAAATTTGCTTCCTGGTGTATGGAGCAAAGACCACAACTGAGCACAGTAAAAAAGATATTACAATATGTTGGTGGCAGTCCAGTGACACAAACAGCTATTAACATATGTAGAATTGAGCACAAATGGTATGAGTGTTATGATTGCTATCACACAGCTGAACTAGCATAAAGTGGTTGGTTAATAAATATAAGGGTACTTTCCTTTATCACCTAGGTTTGTTAAAGCGGAGTGCCTATGATTGAGTTATGCTAAATAAGCCCAGACCCTTTGCAGAGAAACACAATATGACCAATAAGAATACCTCAACCTATTTGGGCCAGGGGAGTCAATGTTTATGACATATTGTCTGGGATTGTTATGTTTGGCATTTGTTATAAGCTTTGCCAGATAGTTCCCCCATATTGCAAACATTTTTTAGAAGGGGGGGTCATCAAAACTACTGTCTGTAACCTATACACAACTTAATTAACAGATAACAAATTCACCGCACACCATGCCTTAATAATATATTCTGGCCCTCAATTCGTCATCTGGGCTAGTTAATACAAAGCAAAATATCACTAAAGCGTGGAGAATAACAGGTTCACTTCATGTAAAACAGCATACATTAATTTATATTGGGACCCAATACTAAAAACATGCCTCTATTATAGTCTTACTGGTGGTGATTACTGCAGACAGTATTAGAGATGCAGGAGAAGTCATTAGCCCTTTTCGAAGTATGTGATTGTTTGGACTATAGTGTTATGTAGGTTCCATATGCGGTGCTTCACAGTGGCTAACAAATCACTTATGGAGAGTGCGCCCGCTCGATGGATCATGTGTGGGAGTACAGATGTTGAATGGCCCCCGCTGTTTGAAGGTAGTCCTCCGTATGTTTCAACTTGTAGGTTTCCTATCATATGAGATTGGATTTTGTCTTTAAGTGTACTTTCAGGGAAGATCCCTTTTGCTAATGGCGGTGGTTCCCGCAGTACTCTAAGTGCTGATTCAAGGGACATAGTTTTATTCATAGTCACAGGCTCCGGAACATCCAGTGTCTGCGTAAATGTAAGTGGGCCAGTGGGATCTAGGTGTTCTTGGATAGTTTTAGTTAGCCCTCCGTCCGCTGTTCCATCGGGAGGAGTATGCGGGGGGAAGTGATCCTGCGCTATTGCCTTTGCCTTCTGACTGCTATCATGGGTTGCTGCTTGCAGATCGTTCTGATCAGGTGCCTCTGCTATCATGCGCTCCAAGATGTCTCTGGATAGGTGACTTTGATAGAGCTTCTGTAGCATTTTGTCTAATTTAGCAAAGCGCTGGTCTAAGTGCTGCGCCAGTTCAGTATCCCATTCAGCCGCCATTTTGTGATATGCTTCTCTCGAGTGCACTAGAAATCAAGGCCTCACCAGTCTGTCAGCCCGGAGAAGGTATGTTGTGGCTTTTGGTGGTGTAGCTAGATACAGTAAGGCAGATGTGTTCTACCCGCACTGATAACCCGGTGGATCCGGGGGGGGAACGCTACCTAGATATAGGCCGCCGCCCTAGGTTTAAAATTGCCGATCTGTAGCCCTGTGGTCATGAAAACAGCAAACAAGAACAAAAATATAGCCCCAGTCTGAGGTGCGGCTATTGTATGAATAATTGTATAGTTGATTTTGCCGTTGTAACTCTCTAATCAGCGGGTTAGAGAGAATCTTATGCAGAGCTCACAGAAAATGCGTCCATGCCAGTACGCTGTTCGGACACGCCCCCCGTGCTTTGAAGTTTTATCTAAAAGCAACTAAAGACTTCAGACAAACATCGTCCTTGTTTGTCGTCTATTCTGGCAAGAGGAGAGGTCAAAAAGCGACTGCGACCTCTCTGTCTTTCTGGCTGAAAAGCATCATCCGGTTGGCTTATGAGACTGCTGGAAGGCAGCCTCCTGAACGAATTACAGCTCACTCTACTAGAGCTGTGGCTTCCACATGGGCTTTCAAGAATGAGGCTTCTGTTGAACAGATCAGTAAGGCAGCGACTTGGTCTTCAGTGCATACATTTGCCAAATTTTACAAATTCGATACTTTTGCTTTTTCGGAGGCTATTTTTGGGAGAAAGGTTTTGCAAGCAGTGGTGCCTTCCGTTTAGGTTACCTGACTTGTTCCATCCCTTTATCCGTGTCCTAAAGCTTTGGTATTGGTTCCCACAAGTAAGGATGAAGCCGTGGACCGGATACACCAATGTAGGAGAAAACAGAATTTATGCTTACCTGATAAATTTCTTTCTCCTACGGTGTATCTGGTCCACGGCCCACCCTGGCATTTTAGTCAGGTTTAAATTTATTTTTGTAAACTACAGTCACCACTGCACCCTATGGTTCTCCTTTTTTCTCCTAACTGTCGGTCGAATGACTGGGGGGGGCGGAGCCTGAGGGGAGCTATATGGACAGCTCTGCTGTGTGCTCTCTTTGCCACTTCCTGTAGGGATTGAGAATATCCCACAAGTAAGGATGAAGCCGTGGACCGGATACACCGTAGGAGAAATTTATCAGGTAAGCATAAATTTTGTTTTTCTGACTGGGCTCTTTAACCCCTTAATGGCAGCCCAGGTAAAGTAAACTGTCTTTTTACTTGCAGGGGCCCACACTCTAGCCCACTGCCCCTGGGAGTACGGTATGTTATGATAGCATTCTGCGCTATTACAGGACCAAAAAACCCTTAATGACACGCAATGTACAGGGAATGCTCATGTAGTTAAGTGATTAAACATAATACTTCTTAAATTAAAATCTGTTTAATTGGAGCAGCCATTGTCCCTACTGGCAGACACTTCCAAACAGATTGACTTTATGAAGCTCTCGTTGCCATTTCCCTATTCTAGTTTATTTCCCAAGATGTGTTCTTAAACTGTATGTTTCTGCCAAAGCATCTAATTTTGGGTTTGCCCTGCATTGATCTCTTGTCGTGGTTCGAAGAGTAATTGTTTTAAAAATCACACTTATTGCTTCATGTTTCTCTATTAATATCATACATGTAACTTATTGTTTTCTAGGCAAGAGCCCAGGCCGAAGCCCTGCACATGCCAGATGTCCACTTTGCTGTCAAACCAGGCTCCAGTGTTTCCCCAAAGCTGCACTCTAGTGCTGCGGTTCATCGCTTGAAGAAGGACATCCGTCGATGTCACAGCATGTCCAGGCGCCCTCTTCCCCGTCCTGATCCGACCGCACCCTCTGGAGGAGGTTCTGGCCTGCGCCCTCCAGTTTCACCCTTCTCTGAGACTGTGCGCATTATTAACCGAAAGGCTAAACCTCGTGAACCGAAAAGGAACCGCATAATTCTTAACCTTAAGGTGATCGAGAAAGCTGGGAAACCACCTCTTGGCCGTCCAAAAATTCCTTCTCGAAACAGAGTGATTGGAAAGAGCAAGAAGTATAGTGAAAGCATTCTGCGCACTCAGCTCCACCACCTGAAATATGGGGCTTTTTCTATGTACAACAAACCTGCACTCCGGGGTCCTGATGTTGCTAAGGCTGAGAGGGAAGTTTCAAACCAAGCCCTGGCTGATGATAGCTCCAGTACCTCAGGCTGTCCATCTCCAGCTCCTTCTGATGATCGTCCCCCCAAGCTTATGCCTGAAACCCTGAGTCCTGCTGTTCCTGATTGGAGAGAGTCTGAAGCTTTGGATCTCTCAATCCCACCAGAGTCCTCTGCCAGCAAGCGGGGGCAGGGGGAACCTGAAGAGTCCGACCCAGAGGAGGAGGCTGGGGATTGGCGCCCGGACATGTCACCATGCTCCAATGTGGTGGTGACAGATGTTACTAGCAATCTGCTGACCGTCACCATTAAGGAATTCTGCAATGCGCAAGACTTCGAGAAAGTGGCTGCTGCCAGCAAATAGTGAGCAGAAGGTGACGTGTCAATGGGAGGAGAGCAGTGAGGAAGGGGTCCAAGGGTTAAAGATTCATTCACTCTAGCCAACAGAGTCTGCACATCGCCTGTTCCACTTTCCAGACCTTGTAGCCCATATTTGATAAGCGGTGCTATTCTAGACACTTTACATCACTTTCACTTGAATTGACTAGTTGTTTCTAGGACCATTATCTGTTTTCTGTAATCTCTTGAGAAATGTTCATTGACATCCTGTAAGAACAGTCTGCACCCCTCATAGTAATCTTTTTGTTATGTGGTTGAAAGCCTCAACTTTTATTTGATCTAAGGCTTTTTTTACCCTTTGTTGCGGTGCATAAATACTTACGTATTTAGCTTAATTCTAACCACTTCCTTCAACCCCACCGCATGTGTTTTTCCCCTCTTTAAATATGTATAAATACATAGAGCTTGAGGGAAAATGTATTTCCTTTTTAAATGACCATAGTTTTCCTGTTACATTTCTAATATATTTGCATACAAAAGAAAAAAAATATGTAAAAAGCTCTTGCAAGAGACAAAACTAATTCCTATAAAATAATCTAAACCCTGTAAAATCTAGTACAGACACGTGTGCACATGTACTTACATATGCACTGGTGTGCATGTTAATAATAGATTTGTAGTAATACCTTTATAATGTAATCTAACCTTAAATAACTTGCACTATTAATAGCTATACATACAGCATAGAGAAACTAATCAGGCAAATTTAGAACATTTAAAAACAAAGTTGCAGATCAAATAATTTCTGAGGTTTTACAACCAGCAGGAGAATAGGGCAAATTAGGAATACAAACTGCTCTGGTGTGTAGTCCTATCTGCTATTGGTCTACGTGTTTATTCTTTAGCTACTATGGATTTTTTTTTATGCTGCCATCTTACATGTACTTTCAACAATTGCTGATATTTATGATACAGTATTAATCCTTAGCAAAAGTATGGAAAGTTTCAGAATTGTAGAATGATGGCATTTCATACACTTTGGTTTTATTTATATATAAAATATACACATATACACACACATGTATTAGGGCTGTGCAATATGGGGGAACAAACGTCACAATTTTTTAATTAAATATTGAGGTTTTAATTGATTTTATTAAAATATTCTTTTGAATACAATTTGCCCTGCAGACTGAATAGGCCAGAGAAAAGAGCCTGGCCAGTCTGCCATCTTCCATGTCTGTGCACAGCTTAGGACTGAAGCAAGAAACCATGAGGCAAGTAAAATGACAGCGGTAGCATCATGTGCTGTGACACTGATGTGACGCTTCCTGGTCCGCCCCCAATGGAGGAGTGATTAGTGCTGCTACTGGGCTGGACTGGAGCGTTGGTGTGACTGACGTGACATGTTAAGGAAGCTGTTTCAGATTTCTTTTTATATAAAAATGCAGCCTTGTGTGATTTAGGTATTGCATAGCCTTGTCATGATTAATTGCACAACCCTAATATGTATTTTTGTGTGTTCTTGTAGACACCAAGCCTATCTGGTGCTACAAAATTAGAAATCTTAATATAAGGTGACTACATCTTTTTTTAACTATTTAGCATACAGCTAAGCGAAGGCCTGTGATAAGCTGCTGCTGTTTATCTCAGGCCACATATGTTACAGAAATCACTGGTGCTAACACCTATTTATGTCCTAAATTTCAAAAAGGGTCTGTTATAAAATTGAAGCTACAACAGAAACCTGTTTTAATATGTGCATTTTATTACTTTGCATAAAGCCACAGACAGACTGACACAAATTGCCTTGCAATACATTCTAAACTCATTTTTACAACCATAAGTTAAGTATCTGGTGCTAATACAAAAACAGTCTACACAGTGGCATTAACAGTGGGCTAGATTCTCCAAAGTTTATAATTTAGGTAAGATTAGCTCATTAAAAAATACAAGAATATATAAAAGACCTGCAAAGAGATTTGTAACTCACCAAGGGTTTTTTGGCCTTTCATTGTCAGAGTGTAGACATTTTTATAAGACATCAAAAATGTTCTCCCTGCTCTTACTGTATTACAGCTTGTGACACCTGCAGGTCTCAGTAATTTATCTCACCAGATCTAAAATGGCAGACTTGTATAGGATTACAAATCACACTTACTAAACCAATAGGGTAATGTATGCAAAAACTAGAAGTAAATAAATCTGCAATATAAAATCAGAGCTTGTTGGGAATATCACCCAAACAATTATATATCATCACTGCCTAAATATCACAGCCATGATATCACCATGATCAGAATATGGCACGGCTAGGTCACTTGTACAGAGATGTTGCAGATCACATAGCTCTTGTTGGCTAGCAAACTCCTATTAACCTGTTGAATTTCAAGGGGTTAACTCTAGCTCTATTCCCCAGTCATTAACCTTATGTTTGATTGTCATCCATAATATTTTTACACCAAGATGTCATGGCTAGTGAGATTTCAGCATGCCATATAATCTCTGCTGTAACATCCTGCCTGCAATGATTATGGCCTCTGCAATAAGCCTCCTTATCTGAGGATAGTAGCTGAAAACTCAGACGTCGTGTTTTAGCTCGTCCAAGTTTGGTTAGGTCTGCAATTGGATTTCCTTCTTTGTCAACACGCTTTCGAGAATCTAGCCCATTGTCATTCCTCGTAAATAAGTATATTGTGGTCTTTTATGAATTTACCTATTTATGTTTCAGAGCAACAAAGGATTTAGTTTAACAGATTTTAATGAAATGGATCCTCCAGGGAGGTCTTAACTAAAACACCCCCCTACTGGTGCTATTGCATGAATTTTCATTTTAGATTTATTTATTTTTTTGAAGATTTGTTGTTTTTTCTTTTCAAATTCGTATTCTGTAAACGGCTATTTCCATCTAAAGGGGAGGAGAGTCCATGGCTTCATTCATTACTATTGGGAATAAAGAACCTGGCCACCAGGGGGAGGCAAAGACACCCCAGCCAAAGTCTTAAATACCTCCCCCACTTCCCTTATCCCCCAGTCATTCTTTGCCTTTTGTCACAGGAGGATGGCAGAGAAGTGCCAGAGTTTCGGAGTAGTCTCTTATGGCGGGTAGTACTCTTCGCATTGGGACTAAAGTTTTAAGTAGTCCTATCAGCCTCTCAGTGAAAGTCTGGGCGAAAGTTAGTCCGGAGATGCAGGTAGAGTCTTTCTGCGAAAACCATTGCGACTCATATTAACAGCTCCACAAGCAATCAGCGTTGACGAGTTTTACTGCCTGCTTTCTACACTCCAGTTCATGTCAGGAGCAAGGCTACTAACCTGTCACACTTGAAGGGCCGTGTTCCTGTTCCACGCCGTAGATTCTGGTAAGATCGTTTCATTTTTTTATTACTAATGATAACATAGAAGACAGGGTCACAGTGTGGCGCCTCTTTATCTTTAACAGAATCAAGGGTTAATATTCCTGGAAGGGGGATTATCGAACAGGGGGGGGTTTATACATGATATTGTTTGTGTCATTGCTGCGTTGTGTGAGATGAGGCTCTGGCAATGTGTGGAACTTTCAGGTTATTTGCGGGAATCTTGCGCGCCCATTTTTGGCGCATTTTTCTCCAGTGCAGGGGCAGTCCTGCCAGGCACTCCATGTGACTGGGTGTGCCTGTCTCTCCTCTGTTGATCTGTGGCGCAGGAGACGTAAAGCAGTTTCTGTGGTCCGGGTCCTAGGAGGGGGTGAGTATAAAGGTGCCCTTTTTGTAAATTAGTTAGTCTGATCAAAAGCGCAAGCTATGGAGGACTCTGACGCGTTGGAGGGCTCTTCCTCTTTAACAAAGTCTCATTCCTGTGTTTATTGTGAGGAGGTTCTGGTAGATCAGCCTGGTCATCTATGTTCCACATGCCTTGATAAAGTTACAACATCTAAATGTAAACAGATGTCTAGTACTACTGAACCGTCCACCTCTGAGGGTTCTTCATCCCTTGAGGTGCGTTCCCTACATTCATCTCAGATTGCACAGGCAGCTCCCTGGGGTCCAAGAGTTACTCCTTCGGGAGAGATTCCTTGGCCGTCAGACTTTGCGGACCAACTGGAATCGGCGGTTTCGAAGGTGATCCATGCCTTGCCACGTTCTGCTAACCGCAAGCATAGGGTGTATCATGGCGGCCCGGCCCAGGGTTTGTCTACGCCGATGGAAGATCCAGAGGCTCTATACGATGACGAGGCCCATTAAGATTCTTTCCTGGAAGGTTTTCTTCCTGTTGGCTTTTGCATCGGCATGCAGAGTATCTGAACTAGCTGCCTTGCAAAGTGATCCTCCTTATCTGGTGTTTCGTGCGGATAAGGCTGTACTTCACACTGGGTTGGGGTTTCTCCCCAAGGTGGTGTCTAACCGTAACATCAATCAGGAAATAGTTGTTCCTTCTTTGTGTCCTAACCCTTCTTCTTCTAAGGAGAGGTTACTTCATAATCTGGATGTGGTTCGCGCCTTGAAGTTTTATCTTCAGGCTGCAAAGGATTTCAGACAGTCTACATCTCTTTTTGTGGTGTATTCTGGAAAGCACAAGGGGCAAAGGGCCTCTGCTACTTCTTTGTCTTTATGGTTGAGGAGCTTGATTAGCTTGGCTTATGAGACAGCGGGAGATAAGCCTCCTCAGAGGATAACTGCTCATTCAACTAGAGCTGTGGCTTCGTCTTGGGCCTTTAAGAATGAGGCCTCTATGGAGCAGATTTGTAAGGCAGCTACTTGGTCCTCCTTACACACTTTTACAAATTTGACGTTCTTGCTTTTGCAGAAGCTGTTTTTGGGAGAGAGGTTTTGCAGGCTGTGGTGCCCTCAGAATAGGGTCCGCCTTTTACCCTCCCGGGTTTCATTCAGTGTCCTCTAGAGCTTGGGTATATGTGCCCAATAGTAATGAATGAACCCGTGGACTCTCCTCCCCTTTAGATGGAAAACATAAGTTATGCTTTCCATCGAGAGGAGGAGAGTCCACGGCTCCCGCCCGTATCTCCGATGGGCGGACCTAAATTTATTCATCTTCTGGCACCATTTATACCCTGATATTTCTCCTCCTGGTTCCCTCGGTAGAATGACTGGGGGATGAAGGAAGTGGGGGAGGTATTTAAGCCTTTGGCTGGGGTGTTTTTGCCTCCTCCTGGTGGCCAGGTTCTTAATTCCCAATAGTAATGAATGAAGCCATGGACTATCCTCCCCTTGATGGAAATGAAGTTATCAGGTAAGCATAATTTATGTTTTATATAGAGCTTACCATGTGTTTTTAAATTTTTTCAATAGTGATTACACATGGTTCTATAGTAGAAAGCGCAAATTGTAGCAGTATCTGAAGTTTGTTTTGTCAATGAAATGTCGGGTTTGTTTGTTTTTGTTTCTCCAGCTTTTTATTTTATGCTCTTTAAATAGTGAACATCTGACAGTGGCTTGGCAACGTCTGCAATATACTTTTACTCTCATTGCCACCTGTGTTACCCCAAACGCTTCTGCAACAAGATTATTTAAATCCCCTCCACATTATTGCCTATTTTCAATTCTAGGTTTAGCTTGACCGCAATTGTTGTGGGGGGGGGGGGTGTTTTTTTGTTTGTTTGTTTTTTAGGGGGGTATAAGGACATTTGCACTCATAGGGTAAACTAGTGACTAGTGGTGTTTTTACTAGCATAGCATAACAGCAGACATAGCTAAATAAATGCACTTTTAACACCCGTATCCTTGGCACTTTGTTGTTTGATTTCATCTAAATGCTGACATAAATGTGACCTCCCAAGCATTTCGTTGTGTAGCAGTTAACTATATTGAAGTGTTCTAGGAGATTCTAGTTCCGTCCTGCATTATTTTACAGTCTATAGGCAGGTATGACCTTAAATGAGGTAGGGTACTTGTCTCTATATGTCGATCTGTGGCAAAAGGAAGATGCCTCTTGTGCACTTTGTATATTGTTGGTGTAGGTTTGTGTTTCCTGGTAACTGGCCATGTGTACAGGGATATCAGAGTCTAATGTGAGATTTTATTTTTAAAGCTCTGATTCCACAGTGATGATAATAGGAGTTGCCAATAGTGAATTCCTTGCATATGGTTTTTGCTCAGATTAGCAAAATTGTATTTGTCAACTCTGTTGCCGGTCCTGGTCATGTTAACTTTTTGAGGAAAGAGATTAAGTTTGTTTGGTTTTCCTGCTTATAGTTCGCAGGGAAATTAAGCAAATTTAAAACTTGTTTGATAAATTGCTCATGAACACAAACTGCCCGATAGGCCTTCCATGCCAGGTTAGAGCTCACGAGAGTAGGGTGCCCTTTGGCTTCCATAGCTGAAGTCTGCTTACGGTACATCAAACAAGGCAGTGTCACATCTTCTGAAATGTTGTGTTGAGATGTCAGGATGGCCATAATGCCACTGCAGGAATGTTTCAGACAACCAGAGGGTAAACTCACATTAACCACTGAGAAGGCTGTGACACCTCTAGGGATTTAAGCCTACTCCGTCTCTAACCTTACATGAGACAGATCTTCAGTCATAAACACCTTCCACTAAGTTGTCATGGGCAACCAAGTTTTGAGATTCACACAATCTTCATCGGTGATCTCATTGGCGCAGTATTTACAATCGGTTATGCTTTGGCCTTAGAATGATGATACCGTGAGGTGAGAGGAAATTAACAGCTAAAGTTAACTACTTCCCCTAGCTATATCAGGGTTTGTATTTTACACCATACACAAGAGGCTGTTATGCCTCTCTGACCCGTAACTCTCTAGCGAGTCATCCATGAGCAGATACGCTACAAGATTTCTCTTTGTTTAACTTATTCATGAATTTCTATAGATGTTACCGTGAGTTCAGTATACAAAGCCTTTGTGTTTGTTGACGTGGCTGCTAAAATTGTGGGCATTAAAACAATTTTCTTCTGTTAAGTGTGATCAGTCCACGGGTCATCATTACTTCTGGGATATTACTCCTCCCCAACAGGAAGTGCAAGAGGATTCACCCAGCAGAGCTGCATATAGCTCCTCCCCTCTACGTCACTCCCAGTCATTCTCTTGCACCCAACGACTAGATAGGATGTGTGAGAGGACTATGGTGATTATACTTAGTTTTATATCTTCAATCAAAAGTTTGTTATTTTAAAATAGCACCGGAGTGTGTTGTTATCTCTCTGGCAGAGTTTGAAGAAGAATCTACCAGAGTTTTTGTTATGATTTTAGCCGGAGTAGTTAAGATCATATTGCTGTTTCTCGGCCATCTGAGGAGAGGTAAACTTCAGATCAGGGGACAGCGGGCAGATGAATCTGCATAGAGGTATGTAGCAGTTTTTATTTTCTGACAATGGAATTGATGAGAAAATCCTGCCATACCGATATAATGTCATGTATGTATACTTTACACTTCAGTATTCTGGGGAATGGTACTTCACTAGAATTACACTGTAAGAAATACATAAAGCTGTTTAATAACTAGAGATTATGTTTAACGTTTTTGCTGGAATGTAAAATCGTTTTCATTTGCTGAGGTACTGAGTGAATAAATGTTTGGGCACTATTTTTCCACTTGGCAGTTGCTTAATCTGTTTTCTGACAGTTTCTGTTCTCCCTCACTGCTGTGTGTGAGGGGGAGGGGCCGTTTTTTGGCGCTTTTACTACGCATCAAATATTTCAGTCAGCAACTCATTGTATTCCCTGCATGATCCGGTTCATCTCTACAGAGCTCAGGGGTCTTCAAAACTTATTTTGAGGGAGGTAATTTCTCTCAGCAGAGCTGTGAGAATTATAGTTTGACTGAGATAAAAAACGTTTATTCTGTAATTTGTTTCCTGCTTTCAGAATTTGTTATCTTTGCTAATGGGATTAAACCTTTGCTAAAGTTGTGTTGTTTACAAGGATTGAGGCTATAACTGTTTCAATTTATTAATTTTCAACTGTCATAGATCTTCTGTGCTTCTTAAAGGCACAGTACGTTTTAATATTATTCTAATTGAATTGTATTTCCAAGTTGCAAGTTTATTTGCTAGTGTGTTAAACATGTCTGATTCAGAGGATGATACCTGTGTCATTTGTTGCAATGCCAAAGTGGAGCCCAATAGAAATTTATGTACTAACTGTATTGATGCTACTTTAAATAAAAGTCAATCTGTACAAATTGAACAAATTTCACCAAACAACGAGGGGAGAGTTATGCCGACTAACTCGCCTCACGTGTCAGTACCTACATCTCCCGCTCAGAGGGAGGTGCGTGATATTGTAGCGCCGAGTACATCTGGGCGGCCATTACAAATCACATTACAGGATATGGCTACTGTTATGACTGAGGTTTTGGCTAAATTACCAGAACTAAGAGGTAAGCGTGATCACTCTGGGGTGAGAACAGAGTGCGCTGATAATATTAGGGCCATGTCAGACACTGCGTCACAGGTGGCAGAACATGAGGACGGAGAACTTCATTCTGTGGGTGACGGTTCTGATCCAAACAGACTGGATTCAGATATTTCAAATTTTAAATTTAAACTGGAAAACCTCCGTGTATTACTAGGGGAGGTGTTAGCGGCTCTGAATGATTGTAACACAGTTGCAATACCAGAGAAAATGTGTAGGTTGGATAAATATTTTGCGGTACCGACGAGTACTGAGGTTTTTCCTATACCTAAGAGACTTACTGAAATTGTTACTAAGGAGTGGGATAGACCCGGTGTGCCGTTCTCACCCCCTCCGATATTTAGAAAAATGTTTCCAATAGACGCCACCACAAGGGACTTATGGCAAACGGTCCCTAAGGTGGAGGGAGCAGTTTCTACCTTAGCTAAGCGTACCACTATCCCGGTGGAGGATAGCTGTGCTTTTTCAGATCCAATGGATAAAAAGTTAGAGGGTTACCTTAAGAAAATGTTTGTTCAACAAGGTTTTATATTGCAACCCCTTGCATGCATTGCGCCGATCACGGCTGCAGCGGCATTCTGGATTGAGTCTCTGGAAGAGAACATTGGTTCAGCTACTCTGGACGACATTACGGACAGGCTTAGAGTCCTTAAACTAGCTAATTCATTCATTTCGGAGGCCGTAGTACATCTTACTAAACTTACGGCGAAGAATTCAGGATTCGCCATTCAGGCACGCAGGGCGCTGTGGCTAAAATCCTGGTCAGCTGATGTTACTTCTAAGTCTAAATTGCTTAATATACCTTTCAAAGGGCAGACCTTATTCGGGCCCGGGTTGAAAGAGATTATCGCTGACATTACAGGAGGTAAAGGCCATGCCCTGCCTCAGGACAAAGCCAAAGTCAAGACTAGACAGTCTAATTTTCGTTCCTTTCGTAATTTCAAAGCAGGAGCAGCATCAACTTCCTCTGCACCAAAACAGGAAGGAGCTGTTGCTCGCTTCAGACAAGGCTGGAAACCTAACCAGTCCTGGAACAAGGGCAAGCAGACTAGGAAACCTGCTGCTGCCCCTAAAACAGCATGAATTGAGGGCCCCCGATCCGGGATCGGATCTAGTGGGGGGCAGACTTTCTCTCTTCGCCCAGGCTTGGGCAAGAGATGTTCAGGATCCCTGGGCGCTAGAGATAATATCTCAGGGATACCTTCTGGACTTCAAATACTCTCCTCCAAGAGAGAGATTTCATCTGTCAAGATTGTCAACAATCCAGACAAAGAAAGAGGCATTTCTACGCTGCGTACAAGAGCTCTTGTTAATGGGAGTAATCCATCCAGTTCCACGATCGGAACAGGGACAGGGGTTTTACTCAAATCTGTTTGTGGTTCCCAAAAAAGAGGGAACTTTCAGACCAATCCTGGACTTAAAGATCCTAAACAAATCCCTAAGAGTTCCATCGTTCAAGATGGAGACTATTCGGACAATTTTACCTATGATCCAAGAGGGTCAGTACATGACCACTGTAGATTTAAAAGATGCTTACCTTCACATACCGATTCACAAAGATCATTATCGGTACCTAAGGTTTGCCTTCCTAGACAGGCATTACCAGTTTGTGGCCCTTCCATTCGGATTGGCTACAGCTCCAAGAATCTTCACAAAGGTTCTGGGTGCTCTTCTGGCGGTACTAAGACCGCGGGGAATCTCGGTAGCTCCATACCTAGACGACATTCTGATACAAGCTTCAAGCTTTCAAACTGCCAAGTCTCATACAGAGTTAGTGCTGGCATTTCTAAGGTCACATGGATGGAAGGTGAACGAAAAGAAAAGTTCACTCGTTCCACTCACAAGAGTTCCCTTCCTGGGGACTCTTATAGATTCTGTAGAAATGAAGATTTACCTGACAGAGGACAGGCTAACAAGACTTCAAAGTGCTTGCCGCACCCTTCATTCCATTCAACACCCGTCAGTGGCTCAATGCATGGAGGTAATTGGCTTAATGGTAGCGGCAATGGACATAGTACCCTTTGCACGCTTACACCTCAGACCACTGCAACTGTGCATGCTAAGTCAGTGGAATGGGGATTACTCAGACTTATCCCCTTCTCTGAATCTGGATCAAGAGACCAGAAATTCTCTTCTATGGTGGCTTTCTCGGCCACATCTGTCCAGGGGGATGCCATTCAGCAGACCAGACTGGACAATTGTAACAACAGACGCCAGCCTTCTAGGTTGGGGTGCCGTCTGGAATTCTCTGAAGGCTCAGGGACAATGGAGTCAGGAGGAGAGTCTCCTGCCAATAAACATTCTGGAATTGAGAGCAGTTCTCAATGCCCTCCTGGCTTGGCCCCAGTTGACAACTCGGGGGTTCATCAGGTTTCAGTCGGACAACATCACGACTGTAGCTTACATCAACCATCAGGGAGGGACAAGAAGCTCCCTAGCTATGATGGAAGTATCAAAGATAATTCGCTGGGCAGAGTCTCACTCTTGCCACCTGTCAGCAATCTACATCCCGGGAGTGGAGAACTGGGAGGCGGATTTCTTAAGTCGTCAGACTTTTCATCCGGGGGAGTGGGAACTTCATCCGGAGGTCTTTGCCCAAATACTTCGACGTTGGGGCAAACCAGAGATAGATCTCATGGCGTCTCGACAGAACGCCAAGCTTCCTAGTTACGGGTCCAGATCCAGGGATCCAGGAGCAGTCCTGATAGATGCTCTGACAGCACCTTGGGACTTCAGGATGGCTTACGTGTTTCCACCCTTCCCGTTGCTTCCTCGATTGATTGCCAGAATCAAACAAGAGAGAGCATCAGTGATTCTAATAGCACCTGCGTGGCCACGCAGGACTTGGTATGCAGACCTGGTGGACATGTCATCCTGTCCACCTTGGTCTCTACCTCTGAAACAGGACCTTCTGATACAGGGTCCCTTCAAACATCAAAATCTAACTTCTCTGAAGCTGACTGCTTGGAAATTGAACGCTTGATTTTATCAAGACGTGGGTTTTCTGAGTCAGTTATTGATACCTTAATACAGGCTAGGAAACCTGTTACCAGAAAGATTTACCATAAGATATGGCGTAAATACCTATATTGGTGTGAATCCAAAGGTTACTCTTGGAGTAAGGTTAGGATTCCTAGGATATTGTCTTTTCTACAAGAAGGTTTAGAAAAGGGTTTATCTGCTAGTTCATTAAAGGGACAGATCTCAGCTCTGTCCATTCTGTTACACAAACGTCTGTCAGAAGTTCCTGACGTCCAGGCTTTTTGTCAGGCTTTGGCCAGGATTAAGCCTGTGTTTAAAACTGTTGCTCCACCATGGAGTTTAAACCTTGTTCTTAATGTTTTACAGGGCGTTCCGTTTGAACCCCTTCATTCCATTGATATAAAGTTGTTATCTTGGAAAGTTCTATTTTTAATGGCTATTTCCTCGGCTCGAAGAGTCTCTGAATTATCAGCCTTACATTGTGATTCTCCTTATTTGATTTTTCATTCGGATAAGGTAGTCCTGCGTACTAAACCTGGGTTCTTACCTAAGGTAGTTACTAACAGGAATATCAATCAAGAGATTGTTGTTCCTTCTTTATGCCCAAATCCTTCTTCAAAGAAGGAACGTCTACTGCACAACCTGGATGTAGTCCGTGCTCTAAAATTTTACTTACAGGCAACTAAGGAATTTCGACAAACGTCTTCTCTGTTTGTCATTTACTCTGGGCAGAGGAGAGGTCAAAAAGCTTCCGCTACCTCTCTTTCTTTTTGGCTTCGTAGCATAATTAGTTTAGCTTATGAGACTGCTGGACAGCAGCCTCCTGAAAGAATTACAGCTCATTCTACTAGAGCTGTGGCTTCCACTTGGGCCTTCAAGAATGAGGCCTCTGTTGAACAGATTTGCAAGGCTGCAACTTGGTCTTCGCTTCATACTTTTTCCAAATTTTACAAATTTGACACTTTTGCTTCATCGGAGGCTATTTTTGGGAGAAAGGTTCTTCAGGCAGTGGTTCCTTCTGTATAAAGAGCCTGCCTATCCCTCCCGTCATCCGTGTACTTTTGCTTTGGTATTGGTATCCCAGAAGTAATGATGACCCGTGGACTGATCACACTTAACAGAAGAAAACATAATTTATGCTTACCTGATAAATTCCTTTCTTCTGTAGTGTGATCAGTCCACGGCCCGCCCTGTTTTTAAGGCAGGTAAATATTTTTTAATTTATACTCCAGTCACCACTTCACCCTTGGCTTTTCCTTTCTCGTTGGTCCTTGGTCGAATGACTGGGAGTGACGTAGAGGGGAGGAGCTATATGCAGCTCTGCTGGGTGAATCCTCTTGCACTTCCTGTTGGGGAGGAGTAATATCCCAGAAGTAATGATGACCCGTGGACTGATCACACTACAGAAGAAAGGAATTTATCAGGTAAGCATAAATTATGTTTTTCCTCAGTCTCCCATAAAGCTATGTGATTTTCAGAAAATATAAAAAAAAATGTTTTCTTTGGCACAATATTAGAAACCATATATAGTTTGCAAATAAGAACATGGCCAGTTTTAAGAGATATTATATATATATATATATATATATATATATATATATATATATATATATATATATATATATATATATATATATATATATATATATATATATATATATAAAATTCTTTCTTATTCATATGTTTTAATATTTTTTTTTATTCATGAGTTTAGCTCTTACGTCTTTCAGAAACAATTTTCAGAATCTTATGTTATGAAATTGCCTCCTAGGACAGGGGTTCCCAGACTCTCTGTCAGAGACTGCTTGACTACTTTCCTAATCTGATTAGGATTATGTCTGACCTGCAGAATATTTTTATGTTCATAATTCAGGTTTGCATAACTGCAAGTCCATTGTACAGAATTCTGTAGTTGGTAACATTCTCCCTCCTCATGCCATTTTCTTTTTTTATTCTTCACTGTCTTTTTTTTTTTTTTTTCCCCTCATCTCTTTCCAGGGACCTGTAGATAAGGTCTCAGCCTGGCACTTATCCAAGGACCTGCTATTGATCTTCGCTGAGCACTGTGGTATCCATGTCCTAAACCAGCCTGAACTAGTAGAGTTCCTCTTTATCCTTGTAAAACATTTAGCTCATGTAACCCACCCTGTTTTATTTGCATTCTTTGTGAGATTTCTGAAAAGAAATACTAATTTCCCTGTTTAAGTTTGTTGAACGCCTAGATCTTTTGCTTTTTAAAAGCAGTAATCAGGAGCAGATGTAGAGTTAATCCTGTTGCATTTAGCGCTGGTACTTACTGTACTTTGGACTCCGTTTTTACTAGAGTTTTTTCCAACTGGAAAAATTCCCAAGTGTTGGACTTATAGATGACCTATATTAATTAGAAAATATCCTGAACATTCTAGTCGGAATCATTCATTGGTTTCTACTATGTTTGTTCTGTAGGTACAAGAGCCTTCTGCTCTATATGTTAAGTTTCACCAACTGCAGTATGTGGCAGTAGTATTGTCTAGCTCCAAGCAAAAAGATCTTAGAAATATAAAAGCTACTATTAAGTTTTCTTAAGATACTGTATTTCCCAGAATTACTACAAATGAAAATCTGATAGCGGAATTTGGCATTTGTAGATGATCAGACCATCGCTTTGCCTCACCCATTCATTGAGATGTTCCACATGTTAAGACTCTCATCAGTACATTTTGTATACATTCTGGCTTTTCTTTTCCATTCCATCTATCCAGACATGCATGGCACATTGCATCACCAGCTCCGGGTGTCAATATTAAAGGGTGTATCTTATAAATTCTGTCCCATGTCTGTTTCAGATATAAAGAAAGAACTTCTTTATATTCTTCACCATTTAAAGTGATGCTTTTGCATCTTTTGTAATGATTGTTTAATTAATAAAATTGTGATTAGCTTTATTTGAAGTAAGTTAAATGCTTCTTTATATCAAGTCAAAATGAATCTTTATGATTCAGATAGAGCAGTCATTTTAAACAACTTTCCAATTTACTTCCATTAACAAAATGTGCACAGTCTTTTTATATTTACACTTTTTGAGCCACTAGCTCCTACTGAGCACGTGCAGGAATTTACAGATCATATGTGACTGGCTGGCTGATGGCTTTCACATGATAAAGGACAAGTGGAAATTGACATAACTTTGAAATTTGTCAGACAAAAATCTACTACTCGTTTGAAGTTCAGACTAAGGGGCATATTTATCAAGCTCCGTACGGAAACAGAAGTTATGATGGCTGCTCAATAACCTGTCCGCCTGTTCTGAGGCGGCGGACAGAAATCAACCTGATCGATTATGATCGGGTTGATATGGCCGCAAATCTGCAGGGGGGGGGGGGGGTATTGCACAAGCATTTCACAAGAACTGTTGGTGCAATGATAAATGACGACAGCGTATGCTGTTGGCATTTATCGATGTGCAGCAGACATGATACGCTACATCGTATAATATCCGCTCACACTATATTAAATTGACCCCTTTGTCCTTTTGCATTGTCTTTTTTATCATGTATTTGCTGATTATGCAAATGTATTGTATTTACTGATCCTTTAAGTCTCATCTGTTACTTTTAAGATGTTAAGAAGAAATTCATCAGCAGCGATGAGCAACACATCCTTACTCTCCTAGGGAATGTAATCTTGGGGTTTGGAGAGTGATCCCAATATGGCGACAGTCTTCTATTTTGCTCAGAGAACTTTTGACAGCGAAAGCTCTTAACCTGCACAGATGCATCCCATCTTGAGTAAACTCTTCCTTATACACTTGTACATCCTCGAAATAATTCAGATAAACAGCAAATAGGATAAACAAATTTGAGATATGGGGGAGATTTAAAAAGCAGCGGATGCTGCTATCTCCTCCCATAGTTTCCAGGTCGCTGGAAACAGAAGTTAAGAAGTAGCGGTCGTAACTTCTCCGATACCTTTTAGGTGGCGGACTGCAATCATCCTGATCCAATCTGTATGATTGACACCCCCTGCTAGCGGCTGATTGGCACAAGCTTTTCACTAGATTGCAAAAGCATTTTCACAGCGAATCATGTGCACCCGGCATTTAATAAATTGACCCCACTTTGTGTCATATAGTTCATCCTTTTATCATGTAGGTGCTTTTGTTCCCCTTTACAAACTGCTTGAAGTTGAAGCAGTTGCTCTGCATATTTCAGTGTTGATGCTGTCAATTTTTTTTCCTGATTGTCATACGAAGAAGAGAAAAACGGTTGGAAAGCAACTGAGTGAAGCAGGCTGCTCAACTTTAAAGGGACATTGTACTATTTTTTCTGGTTTTGTCTAAAAGACCTTTTAAATTGATTGCAATGCATGGAACTGTGCTGAAGTTTTATTGTTAGGCTTGCAGACGTTTGTATTCCACCAGTACAGCTTTATAGTTGTCAGCCAAAACAATATTTAATGCAAAAAAAAAGTGTTAAAATGCTGCTCTTTAATATGTATACATGATACAATGTCCCTTTAAACTCGTATTCTAAACAAAATATTCCATTGGTTCACTGTTAATAATATAGATTCTGCAATGTAAATCCTACAGATATTTAGTATTTGTACAAAACTCCAGCTTAGGAGTAATTTAATTAGAGCTTACAATTTTGGGTTGTGCCACTATTTGCACATCCTATGGCTTGCATGAAGTAAATCTGTCTGGTGACAATATTTAACTGTTTATAATATAACAGTAGAGGGTACGTGCCCGAGCACCAGTGGGATATGTTCGATGAATTGTTACCCACAATTATCCTCTGACATAAAAAGCTTTTCTTAAGCGAGGCTAGTGTTCTACAAATAGCCCAGCACTTACCTTCAGAAGTGATGCCAGGCTAGTCTAATTGTCCTGGGTAAGCCCTCTATTAAACCGGTTCATTTTAATGTATCTAAATTCTGTTTACTTCTCCTGCAGCTAGACCTGAGTGTCACATGGGAGAGAGCCTTGGTATCCAGCATAGGGCTTAAACCCCCTTTTGTAAAGAAATCCTTTTTAGCCCCAAATTTTCTGCCTTACTTTGTGTCATCAACACTCAAACAAAGGACTTGTTAATAGTCCAGTTGTAAAGTTTATGAAGTGATACTGTCGAGTATCTCCGTTAAAGGGACATGAAATCACAACATTTTCTTTCATGATTCACAAAGTGCATATAATTTTAAACAACTTTCCTTTTTACTTCTATTATAAATTTTGCTTCATTCTCTTGGTATCCTTTGTTGGAGTAGCAATGGGAGTTAGCTAAGCACATTGTTAAGCCAATGACAAGATATGTATATATGTGCAGCCACCAATCAGCAACTAGCTCCTGAGTTTTGGAAGGTTGTTTAAAACTGTATGCTCTATCTGCGTTCATGTCACTTTAAAGTCTGTTAAGGTTTTTGACGTTACTATCAGTTTACAACTGGAATGTAAACTAACCCATTGGGCTTGATTTATTAAGCTGGGAATGCAGCTGTTTTGAAATAAAAGTTAAGAAGCGGTCATAAGACTGCTGCTCCTTAACTCATCTGCCACCTCTGAGGCGGCGGACAGCAATCATGATTTGACACCCCCTGCTAGCGGCCGATTTATTGCAAATGTGCAGGGGGCGGCATTTCACAAGAAATGCTTGTGCAATGATAAATGTCAACAGCGTATGCTGTCGGCATTTAGCGATGTCGGGCGGACATGATCCACTACAGCGGATCATGTCCATCCGACATTTAATAGATTTAACCCATGGTGTGTTTTACATACAAAGTAGGAACCAAGAAATCCAGAAAACGTGCACTTTGGTCTTTCTGACCACGTTTCACCAACAACTATAATGTCACAAGCAGGGGGGAGGGAAAGCTACTCTCATCAAACGGAAATGAAGGAAATATCCGTTTTAAAAAAAAACACAAACGATAAAATGTATTTTGTAATTAACCATGTTAATATATATAAATATATTATATATTTTTTTTTTTTTCTGTTTTCTTGCATGGAACATTGGGATAACGATGGGTGTTTTTGTCTTTTTTTTTTTTTTTTTTTTTTTTCTTTCTTTCAATACTGTGTTATATAAAGAATTAAATCAATATTGTGTGTTGGAATTTGGTGCCTAGCTGGCGATAATAGTCTTGTGGGTTTGATATTAGCAGGCCAAGCCTGCCTCTATGTATTTCTGCTCTGGATTTTATATATCTGTAATACTGCATAAATATATATATATTAATTATCTGCTGCGCTCAGTGTTTTAATGGATTTTGGGAAAAATAAAATAAATTAAAATATTACATTCCAAAATAAATGTTACTTTTTTCCATTACTTTTCTACTGGTTTTAAACAACAAAAGCATATGAAACAGCTAAACGATTGGTGCGCGATGAGGAGTTTTATCCTAAGTCACAAACTGAATGCCTGAGTTCCTGGAACGTGTGAGTTTGCACTTTACTGAATATACTGGCTACATGGGCTCGATTTTATCAAAGCCCTACGGCTGCAAGTTCTCACAAGAACTTGCTTGCTGTAATTTAACAAGCAATGGTCACCAGACCGCCGCTTCCCTAACCTAACGGTCAAGCCCGTGCATGATTGGCTGTGCGTGGGCAGAGGGCGGGATTGTGTGCCCCTGTCCACCTCAGCTTTGAAAAATCTAGCCCATGGTACAAAGAAAATAGTTACACATGTTTGAAGCCAAAAAAAAAAAAAAAATCTAACAGTTTAGATTTTGAAACAGATATATTCTTTCATCCCTAGATTAAGCTGAATTTCTCGTAAATGTTAGACATTTTGTCTCTTTATTATACAGGTAAATGAGGTGTTGTCAAAAAGATACAAGGAGTTTGTGGCATTTTCACAAATGCTAATTCTATGCAACACAGTTGAGAAACCCAGGGAACTAACATAGGACACATGATGTATTTATGTATCACACCACCATAGACGCGGTATTTTGTAATGCCCAACATATTTTTCTCCAACATAGGTGTGTCCGGTCCACGGCGTCATCCTTACTTGTGGGATATTCTCCTCCCCAACAGGAAATGGCAAAGAGCCCAGCAAAGCTGGTCACATGATCCCTCCTAGGCTCCGCCTTCCCCAGTCATTCTCTTTGCCGTTGTACAGGCAACATCTCCACGGAGATGGCTTAGAGTTTTTTGGTGTTTAACTGTAGTTTTTATTATTCAATCAAGAGTTTGTTATTTTAAAATAGTGCTGGTATGTACTATTTACTCTGAAACAGAAAGGTGATGAAGATTTCTGTTTGTAAGAGGAAAATGATTTTAGCAACCGTTACTAAAATCGATGGCTGTTTCCACACAGGACTGTTGAGAGGAATTAACTTCAGTTGGGGGAAACAGTGAGCAGACTTTTGCTGCTTGAGGTATGACACATTTCTAACAAGACTATGTAATGCTGGAAGCTGTCATTTTCCCTATGGGATCCGGTAAGCCATTTTTATTACATAAGAAAAAAAGGGCTTCACAAGGGCTTTTAAGACTGTAGACATTTTCTGGGCTAAAACGATTGATATATAAACATATTTTAATACTTCATAGCTTTGAGGAATTATTTTATTCTTGGGATTTATGTAAAATAACCGGCAGGCACTGTATTGGACACCTTATCCTCTAGGGGCTTTCCCTAATCATAGGCAGAGCCTCATTTTCGCGCCTCTATTGCGCACTTGTTTTTGGGAAGCATGACATGCAGATGCATGTGTGAGGAGCTCTGATACACAGAAAAGACTTTCTGAAGGCGTCATTTGGTATCGTATTCCCCTTTGGGCTTGGTTGGGTTTCAGCAAAGCAGATACCAGGGACTGTAAAGGTGTTAAATATAAAAACGGCTCCGGTTCCGTTATTTTAAGAGTTAAAGCTTTCAAATTTGGTGTGCAATACTTTTAAGGCTTTAAGACTCTGTGGTGAAATTTTGGTGAATTTTGAACAATTCCTTCATACTTTTTCACATTTGCAGTAATAAAGTGTGTTCAGTTTAAAATTTAAAGTGACAGTAACGGTTTTATTTTAAAACGTTTTTTGTACTTTGTTATCAAGTTTATGCCTGTTTAACATGTCTGAACTACCAGATAGACTGTGTTCTGTATGTGGGGAAGCCAAGGTTCCTTCTCATTTAAATAGATGTGATTTATGTGACACAAAATTTAGAGAAAATGATGCCCAAGATGATTCCTCAAGTGAGGGGAGTAAGCATGGTACTGCATCATCCCCTCCTTCGTCTACACCAGTCTTGCCCACACAGGAGGCCCCTAGTACATCTAGTGCGCCAATACTCCTTACTATGCAACAATTAACGGCTGTAATGGATAATTCTATCAAAAACATTTTAGCCAAAATGCCCACTTATCAGCGAAAGCGCGACTGCTCTGTTTTAGAAAATACTGAAGAGCATGAGGACGCTGATGATATTCGTTCTGAAGTGCCCCTACACCAGTCTGAGGGGGCCAGGGAGGTTTTGTCTGAGGGAGAAATTTTAGATTCAGGGAAAATTTCTCAACAAGCTGAACCTGATGTGATTACATTTAAATTTAAATTGGAACATCTCCGCGCCCTGCTTAAGGAGGTGTTATCTACTCTGGATGATTGTGAGAATTTGGTCATTCCAGAGAAATTATGTAAAATGACAAGTTCCTAGAGGTCCCGGGGCCCCCCGAAGCTTTTCCTATACCCAAGCGGGTGGCGGACATTGTAAATAAAGAATGGGAAAGGCCCGGCATACCTTTCGTCCCTCCCCCCATATTTAAGAAATTGTTTCCTATGGTCGACCCCAGAAAGGACTTATGGCAGACAGTCCCCAAGGTCGAGGGGGCGGTTTCTACTCTAAACAAACGCACCACTATACCCATAGAAGATAGTTGTGCTTTCAAAGATCCTATGGATAAAAAATTAGAGGGTTTGCTTAAAAAGATGTTTGTTCAGCAAGGTTACCTTCTACAACCAATTTCATGCATTGTTCCTGTCACTACAGCAGCGTGTTTCTGGTTCGATGAACTAGAAAAGGCGCTCAATAAAGATTCTTCTTATGAGGAGATTTTGGACAGAATTCATGCTCTCAAATTGGCTAACTCTTTCACCCTAGACGCCACTTTGCAATTGGCTAGATTAGCGGCGAAAAATTCTGGGTTTGCTATTGTGGCGCGCAGAGCGCTTTGGCTAAAATCTTGGTCAGCGGATGCGTCTTCCAAGAACAAATTGCTTAACATTCCTTTCAAGGGGAAAACGCTGTTTGGCCCTGACTTGAAAGAGATTATTTCTGATATCACTGGGGGCAAGGGCCACGCCCTTCCTCAGGATAGGTCTTTCAAGGCCAAAAATAAACCTAATTTTCGTCCCTTTCGCAGAAACGGACCAGCCCCAAGTACTGCGTCCTCTAAGCAAGAGGGTAATACTTCTCAAGCCAAGCCAGCCTGGAGGCCAATGCAAGGCTGGAACAAAGGAAAGCAGGCCAAGAAACCTGCCACTGCTACCAAGACAGCATGAGATGTTGGCCCCCGATCCGGGACCGGATCTGGTGGGGGGCAGACTCTCTCTCTTCGCTCAGGCTTGGGCAAGAGATGTTCTGGATCCTTGGGCGCTAGAAATAGTCTCCCAAGGTTATCTTCTGGAATTCAAGGGACTTCCCCCAAGGGGGAGGTTCCACAGGTCTCAATTGTCTTCAGACCACATAAAAAAACAGGCATTCTTACATTGTGTAGAAGACCTGTTAAAAATGGGAGTGATTCATCCTGTTCCATTAGGAGAACAAGGGATGGGGTTCTACTCCAATCTGTTCGTAGTTCCCAAAAAAGAGGGAACATTCAGACCAATCTTAGATCTCAAGATCCTAAACAAGTTTCTCAAGGTTCCATCGTTCAAAATGGAAACTATTCGAACAATTCTTCCTTCCATCCAGGAAGGTCAATTCATGACCACGGTGGATTTAAAGGATGCGTATCTACATATTCCTATCCACAAGGAACATCATCGGTTCCTAAGGTTCGCATTTCTGGACAAGCATTACCAGAGGCCAGAAAATCAAAACTTCTAAACTCTTGTCAAGTACTTCATTCTGTTCCTCTTCCTTCCATAGCGCAGTGCATGGAAGTAATAGGTTTGATGGTAGCGGCAATGGACATAGTTCCTTTTGCGCGAATTCATCTAAGACCATTACAACTGTGCATGCTCAGTCAGTGAAATGGGGATTATACAGACTTGTCTCCGACGATACAAGTAGATCAGAGGACCAGAGTTTCACTCCGTTGGTGGCTGTCCCTGGACAACCTGTCACAGGGGATGAGCTTCCGCAGACCAGAGTGGGTCATTGTCACGACCGACGCCAGTCTGGTGGGCTGGGGTGCGGTCTGGGGACCCCTGAAAGCTCAGGGTCTTTGGTCTCGGGAAGAATCTCTTCTCCCGATAAATATTCTGGAACTGAGAGCGATATTCAATGCTCTCAAGGCTTGGCCTCAGCTAGCAAAGGCCAAGTTCATACGGTTTCAATCAGACAACATGACGACTGTTGCGTACATCAACCATCAGGGGGGAACAAGGAGTTCCCTGGCGATGGAAGAAGTGACCAAAATCTTTCAATGGGCGGAGACTCACTCCTGCCACTTGTCTGCAATCCACATCCCAGGAGTGGAAAATTGGGAAGCGGATTTTCTGAGTCGTCAGACATTTCATCCGGGGGAGTGGGAACTCCATCCGGAAATCTTTGCCCAAATTACTCAGTTGTGGGGCATTCCAGACATGGATCTGATGGCCTCTCGTCAGAACTTCAAGGTTCCTTGCTACGGGTCCAGATCCAGGGATCCCAAGGCGACTCTAGTAGATGCACTAGTAGCACCTTGGACCTTCAAACTAGCTTATGTTTTCCCGCCGTTTCCTCTCATTCCCAGGCTGGTAGCCAGGATCAATCAGGAGAGGGCATCGGTGATCTTGATAGCTCCTGCGTGGCCACGCAGGACTTGGTATGCAGACCTGGTGAATATGTCATCGGCACCACCATGGAAGCTACCTTTGAGACGGGACCTTCTTGTTCAAGGTCCGTTCGAACATCCGAATCTGGTCTCACTCCAACTGACAGCCTGGAGATTGAACGCTTGATCTTATCAAAGCGAGGGTTCTCAGATTCTGTCATTGATACTCTTGTTCAGGCCAGAAAGCCTGTAACTAGAAAAATCTACCACAAAATATGGAAAAAATATATCTGTTGGTGTGAATCTAAAGGATTCCCTTGGGACAAGATAAAAATTCCTAAGATTCTATCCTTTCTTCAAGAAGGTTTGGAGAAAGGATTATCTGCAAGTTCTTTGAAGGGACAGATTTCTGCTTTATCTGTGTTACTTCACAAAAAGCTGGCAGCTGTGCCAGATGTTCAAGCCTTTGTTCAGGCTCTGGTTAGAATCAAGCCTGTTTACAAACCTTTGACTCCTCCTTGGAGTCTCAATTTAGTTCTTTCAGTTCTTCAGGGGGTTCCGTTCGAACCCTTACATTCCGTTGATATTAAGTTATTATCTTGGAAAGTTTTGTTTTTGGTTGCAATTTCTTCTGCTAGAAGAGTTTCAGAATTATCTGCTCTGCAGTGTTCTCCTCCTTATCTGGTGTTCCATGCAGAGGTTGGTGGTTTTGCGTACTAAACCTGGTTTTCTTCCGAAAGTTGTTTCTAACAAAAAACATTAACCAGGAGATAGTCGTGCCTTCTTTGTGTCCGAATCCAGTTTCAAAGAAGGAACGTTTGTTGCACAATTTGGATGTAGTTCGTGCTTTAAAATTCTATTTAGATGCTACAAAGGATTTTAGACAAACATCTTCCTGGTTTGTTGTTTATTCTGGTAAAAGGAGAGGTCAAAAAGCAACTTCTACCTCTCTCTCCTTTTGGCTTAAAAGCATCATCAGATTGGCTTACGAGACTGCCGGACAGCAGCCTCCTGAAAGAATCACAGCTCATTCCACTAGGGCCGTGGCTTCCACATGGGCCTTCAAGAACGAGGCTTCTGTTGATCAGATATGTAAGGCAGCGACTTGGTCTTCACTGCACACTTTTACTAAATTTTACAAATTTGATACTTTTGCTTCTTCTGAGGCTACTTTTGGGAGAAAGGTTTTGCAAGCCGTGGTGCCTTCCATCTAGGTGACCTGATTTGCTCCCTCCCTTCATCCGTGTCCTAAAGCTTTGGTATTGGTTCCCACAAGTAAGGATGACGCCGTGGACCGGACACACCTATGTTGGAGAAAACAGAATTTATGTTTACCTGATAAATTACTTTCTCCAACGGTGTGTCCGGTCCACGGCCCGCCCTGGTTTTTTTAATCAGGTCTGATAATTTATTTTCTTTAACTACAGTCACCACGGTATCATATGATTTCTCCTATGCAAATATTCCTCCTTTACGTCGGTCGAATGACTGGGGAAGGCGGAGCCTAGGAGGGATCATGTGACCAGCTTTGCTGGGCTCTTTGCTGTTTCCTGTTGGGGAGGAGAATATCCCACAAGTAAGGATGACGCCGTGGACCGGACACACCGTTGGAGAAAGTAATTTATCAGGTAAACATAAATTCTGTTTTTTTTATCTCATATTATTCTTACAGCTGCCTCACACAGAATTGTTAACTTGTTCTGCCAGCCACATATACATCAGTGAATGATGGGTTCTGCCTGCTGCAAATAAAGCAGTAACTAACCCCCTTTGCCACAGGCATATTGAGATGGAAGGGAATGATACTGAACCACTTCAGTTATTTTAGAAATATGTTAAAGCAATATGTTAGGAGCCTGAGACCAATTAGATACTTTCAAATCTGCTACTCCCACACACAACCTGCTGAACGAATTAAGGACTGTGTATAAATATTCTACTGTTGCTACAACAATAAATTTTATATACACAACGCCAGCTTAAAGGGACAGTCTACACCAGAATGTTTATTGTTTTAAAAGATAGATAATCCCTTTATTACCCATTCCCCAGTTTTGCATAACCAACACATTTATAATATAATTTTAACCTCTGTGATTATCTTGTATCTAAGCCTCTGCAAACTGCCCCTTTTTCAGTTCTTTTGACAGACTTGCAGTCTAGCCAATCAGTGCCTGCTCCCAGATAACTTCACGTGCACGAGCACAGTGCTATCTATATGAAATACATGAACTAACACCCTCTAGTGGTGAAAAACTGTTAAAATGCAATCTGAAAAGAGCTGGGCTTCAAGGTCTAAGAAATTAGCATATGAACCTCCTAGGTTAAGTTTTCAACTAAGAATACCAAGAGAACAAAGCAAAATTGGTGATAAAACTAAATTGGAAAATTTGTTTAAAATTACGTGCTCTATCTGAATCATGAAAGTTTATTTTGGCCTAGACTGTCCCTTTAAAGAGATATGAGATCCCTATGAACTCAAAAAAAGAATGGTCAAGATGTTTGGGGAGGGAGCACTAACAGGCTAAAGTATCAGACACATATTCCACTAAAAAGGTAGATTAAAGATATATAACATTTTAATAATAAATAATATCGGGTACCCTATATATAAAGCTAAAATACAGTTAAAAACGACAAGAATAAGTAGCCCTCTGTGATATAGGGTCACAAATCAGTGGATATAAATGATACAAAAAGTCCCAAGAGATATAAATAGTCTCAAATGTCCAAAAGATTAAAGTGTCCTTAAGCAATGTCCAAACAGTAGTGTCCTGTGTTAAATGTATCCAAATTAGTGAATTATCCAAATTAGGTAATGACCTCTTAAGGTCGTGAAAAAATATAAAAAAAAAAAAGGGAAAAATTAATCAAAAATATAAAAAAATAAATCCAGTAGTCCCAATCCTAAACAACAAACAATCCAATATACTCCTGTGGAAATATTACCTGTGAAAAGAAAATTACATAGTGCAATAACGCTAATGATAATAGGATAATTCAATTGAAAATAGGCTTTACCCTGTATTTGACTTGAGCAGTGACTACTTATCGACGCGTTTTGGCCCCTAGGCTGGGCCTTTTTCAAGATGTCAACTGCTGATTGTAAAGGGGCTTAAATAGCCTGTATTAACCAATAGAGGTGGGCGTTATTTCCTACCTCAAATTGCTGTAATTTCCCGCCTTAAATTGCCAGTATTTACACCTTGGTGAACCTTATAATACCCTTGAGTAAAATGGTGGATATATGCTCATTATTATGTCACTTCCGGTATCAGTCATGTTGCCTAGAGCTAGATCATCTCCGATATCGCTCGTGTTGTTAAAAGCTCACTTCCGGTATCGTTCTATTTATATTCAAAGATCTAACTGAAACAACAGGACCTTAGTGAGAACAAATACATTACCCGATGTCATAACATACCGGGAATGTGTGTACATCATTATACCATAGCAAACCTTATAATGCCCCTGAGTAAAATGGCCGTGTATCTTCCCTATCGCTAAGTTACTTCCGGTTTCAAAGCTGAATCGCTTCTGGTGTCACTCATATTAATAGGGGTTTATTTCCGGTAACGTTCTATATACATATTCAGAAAATAACCTTAGTGAGAGTGAATGAATTATTCAATTAAAGAATCAGTCTATATCATTAATCTAAGAAAGTAGTGTGACTGATATGTTACTACCGGGTGATATGCCACTTCCGGTTTAGTGGATGCATGTCATTTCCGGTTCTACTTGTAACATCGTAACTGATCTGAGAATGAATTCTGGGTATTGTAGTTTTATTAATTACATAGGAGCCAACTGGAATATCATTAATTGACCAATATTTAATAATGTGTAATATTAGTATGCTTGAATCAAATAAGGAGACAACTATAATAAAAAGTGGATAAATATATAAAAAGGTGATGAATAAAAAATACATATATGAACAATATACAATTTAAATATGTCAGGTCCATTATAGTTTCTCATAGAAATTCATGAGTGAATCACTACAGAGGGAAAATTTACCTCCTACCAAAGGCTATGGGTATAATCCATCAAACTAGTCACTCAAATAAATCACTAGAAGAGTAGTAAACAGAAAAATAAGGAATGTATATGTGTGTGTGTGTGTGTGTATTTAATCTATACATAGCGAGACTGGATTAAACTTCAGAAAGATATATATATATATATATATATATATATATACTGGGTCTGTTTTCTTTAGAAAAAAGGCGCTTAAGAGGTGACATGATTACTTTATATAAATATATTCAAGGTCCATATACAGAGATGGCAGAATTTCTGTTTATTCTCCCCCATGTATATATAGCTTTCTGAAGTTTAATCCAGTCTCACTATGTATAGATTAAATACACACACACACACACATATATATATATATATATATATATATATATATATATATATATATATTCCTTATCATTTTTCTGTTTACTACTCTTCTAGTGATTTCTTTGAGTGACTAGTTTGATGGATTATAACCATAGCCTTTGGTAGGAGGTAAATTTTCCCTCTGTAGTGATTCACTCATGAATTTCTATGAGAAACTATAATGGACCTGACTTATATTTAAATTGTATATTGTTCATATATGTAACTTTTATTCATCACCTTTTTATATATTTATCCACTTTTTATTATAGTTATCTCCTTATTTATTGACTCGAGCATACTAATATTACACATTATTAAATATTGGCCAATTAATGATATATTCAAGTTTGGCTCCTATGTAATTAATAAAACTACAATACCCAGAATTCATTCTCGGATCAGTTACGACGTTACAAGTAGAACCGGAAGTGACATATCACCCGGTAGTAACATATCAGTCACACTACTTTCTTAGATTAACGATATAGACTTATTCTTTAATTGAATAATTCATTCACTCTCATTAAGGTAATTATATATATATATATATATATATATATATATATATATATATATATATATATATATGTTACCGGAAATAAGCCCCTATTAATATGAGCGACACCGGAAGCGATTCCGCTTTGAAACCGGAAGTAACTTAGTGATAGGGAAGATACATCGACCATTTTACTCAGGGGCATTATAAGGTTTGCTATGGTATAACGATGTACACACATTCCGGGTATGTTATGACATTGGGTAATGTATTTGTTCTCACTAAGGTCCTGTTGTTTGAGTTAGATCTTTGAATATAAATATAGAGCGATACCGGAAGTGAGCTCTTAGCAACACGTGCAATACTGGAGATGATCTAGCTCTAGACAACATGACTGATACTGGAAGTGACATAATAATAAGGAGCATATATCCACCATTTTACTCAAGGGTATTATATTCGCCAAGGTGTAAATACTGGCAATTTAAGGCGGGAAATTATGGCAATTCGATGTAGGAAATAACGCCCACTATTGGTTAATACAGGCTATTTAAGCCCCTTTACAATCAGCAGTTGACATCTTGAAAAAGGCCCAGTCTAGGGGCCGAAACTTGTCGATAAGTAGTCACTGCTCGAGTCAAATATAGGTTAAGCCTATTTTCAATTGAATTCTCCTATTATCATTAGCGTTATTGCACTATGTAATTTTCTTTCTTTTTTTTATATATTTTCTTTTTAAAGACACGATGAGTTCACGGATTTCATCCTTGTGGGATTACGCCTCCTGGTCTGCAGGAGGCGGCAAAGAGCACCACAGCAGAGCTGTTATATAGCTCCTCCCTTCCCTCCCACTCCAGTCATTCTCTTTGCCTACGTTAGTGATAGGAAGATGTAAAGAGAGGTGTTAGATTAGATTCTTCAATCAAGAGTTTTTTATTTTTAAAGTAGTGCCAGAAAGTGCTGCTTTATTCTAAGGTGTAGCCGTAGTCCATATCAGTCTCTAGAATAGAGCTATTGGTGGCTTTAGAGCAATGGGAACTGGTAGGACATAATTCTCACTGCGCCTCCCATATTGTGTTGCTGCCCTTCTTGTGATGGCCTAAGCAGAAACTAACTCAGGCCCTATCTTTGTCCACAGGGCTATAGGAGGGAAAGGACCTCTTGATCCTGTTGGAGCTGTCCTGCTGTCGGACAGCATCGAGGTAAGTACAGTCTTTGTTATTCTGGGACATATTTTAACTCAGAGAGGACTCTGCACTGAATCATACATATTTCATTGGGAACATGGGCTCTCTAGGTAAAAGGCTTCCCCTATAAGACAGTTTTTATGACTCTCCAGCAAGAGCGTTTATACAGGCACTACGCTCTATTTTAATGGGTAACATGGGCTCCGTCAGTTGAGGACTCCCCTGCAAAACAACGTGTATACAGGCACTGGGCTACGCTTGGGGCTATTTTTTTCTGGGTTAATGGGCTCCTTAAGTAGAGGGCTCCCCTACAAGATTGTGTTTATTTATTAAATATTAAGCCGAGAAGTTGTTAGTTTTTTGACACCCACGAAGGGCGGGGCTAACTTGTGCGCTTCAGTCAGTCGTTTCCGGCATCCAGGATATCTATCGGGTGTTAAGCTATCACCACATGTTTGTATAAGCAAGCGGTGGATAGCGTTCTGAGACTTGATCGGAGATTTGCTGGGAGAGTGGTCGGAAAACCGAGTGGCAGGTATGCGCCTCAGCAGAGCTGTTGAGGCGAAGAGGTGTCAGTTCTTTTTTTATTGAAAGGAATTGTTTAAAATATTTATCCAGCGCAGTAAAATTGTTGGGTGTTTAATTTTGAAAGGCACAGTATCCTGTTATTTTTCAGGATTTATTAAAGGGACAGTTTTTGATATTAGTGCTTTCACGCTCTTGTTTTTCTTTTTCAAATGCGATAAGAGAGTGATGGTTTAAAAAATTTAAGGGGCCAATACAATTTAAAGGGCCAGTATATTTTTTTTTTTTATTGTTTCAATCTTTGCACTTTTTCTTCAATATCATGGATTTAGAAGATGTCCAGAATGTTCCTTGTGCCATGTGTTTGAATGTCAATGTGGAGCCTCCTGTTCCTTTTTGTCCCTCATTCATTGAGAGGGCTTTAAACTATAGAGACAACATTTTTCTTGATAAAGAAATGTCTAAAGCGGATGCTTCTCAGGAGTCTACCAATGAGATGCAGAGTATGCTGCAGCTTTCTCCCCAAGCATCACAGCCCTTAACGTCTGCTCAAACAGTGCCCTGTACTTATCAAGTTTCTGCTGCAGTTACATTAAAGGACATAGCTGCAGTTATGTCTTCTACACTTTCTGATGCATTATCTGCATTTCCTATGCTTCAATGCAAACGTAAAAGGAAGGACCACTATGGGGTCAATGAAGCTTCTGATGATATGTTGACAATCTCGGACGTACCCTCCCAGGGATCTGAGTTGGAGGGTATGGAGGTTCTATCAGAAGGAGAGATTTCTGATTCGGGAAGTTCCTTACCTCTGACTGATTCTGAAGTGGTTTCTTTCAGGTTTAAACTGGAACACCTCCGCCTGTTACTCAGGGAGGTTTTAGTGACTCTGGACGACTGTGATTCGATAGTGGTCGCTCTTGAGAAGTTGAGTAAGTTAGACAGATATTTAGAAGTTCCTTCTTACTCAGATGTTTTTCCAGTTCCCAAGCGAACTTTGGAGATTATTTCTAAGGAATGGGAGAGACCAGGTATTCCCTTCTCTCCTCCCATTTTCAAGAAGATGTTCCCTATAGCTGATGCTGTCGGGGACTCTTGGCAGACAGTGCCTAAGGTGGAGGGAGCTATTTCCACCTTGGCTAAACAAACTACTATACCTATTGAGGATAGTTGTACTTTCAAAGATCCTATGGATAAGAAGTTGGAGCGTCTACTTAAAAAGATCTATGTTCACCAGGGTTTGTTATTGCAACCGGCTGCTTGCATTGTTACGGTCACTAGTGCGGCAGCTCGTTGGTTTGACGCCCTTGCGGAGTCTCTTAAGACTGAGTCTTCTTTGGAAGAGATACAGGATCGGATTAAGGCTCTTAAATTAGCTAATTCATTTATTACTTATGCTTCGCTGCAGATTACTAAATTGGCTGCTACGAGTTCAGGTTTTTCTATCCTAGCCCGCAGGGCCTTATGGTTGAACCTTGGTCTGCGGACGTGTCATCCAAGTCTAAACTTCTGGCTATTCCTTACAAGGGGAAGACCCTGTTTGGGCCTGGTTTGAAGGAAATTATCGCTGACATCACAGGAGGCAAGGGGCATCTCCTCCCTCAGGATAAAAGAACCAAGCAGAAAGGTCGACAAAGTCATTTTCGTTCCTTTCGAAATTTCAAAGGAAACTCTCTTCTTCCTCTAAACAGGAAGGAAACTATTCGCAATCCAAGACTACCTGGAGACCCAACCAATCGTGGAACAAGGGTAAGCAATCCAAGAAACCTGCTGCTGCTTCCAAGTCAGCATGAAGGGTTTGCCCCCAATCCGGGACCGGATCTGGTAGGGGGCAGACTTTCCTTCTTCATTCAGGCTTGGGTGCGAGATGTTCAGGATCCCTTGGCTATAGAAATAGTGTCTCAGGGATACAAACTGGAGTTCAGAAATTCTTTCCCTCGAGGAAGATTTCTTGTTTCAAGGTTATCTGCAGACCAGATAAAGAGAGGCGTTCTTACATTGTGTAAGAGACCTCTCTTCCATGGGAGTGATTTGTCCTGTTCCGATACAGGAACAAGGACAGGGTTTTTATTCAAATCTGTTTGTGGTTCCCAAAAAGGAGGGAACTTTGACCTATATTAGACCTCAAGAGTCTAAACAAGTTTCTCAGAGTTCCCTCTTTCAAGATGGAAACTATTCGTACCATTCTTCCATTGATCAAGGAGGGTCAATTTATGACGACAGTGGATCTAAAGGATACATATCTTCATGTTCCTATCCACAGTGATCATCACAAGTTCCTGAGGTTTGCCTTTCTGGACAAACATTTTCAGTTCGTAGCTCTCCCTTTCGGTCTGGCCACGGCACCCAAAATTTTCACAAAGGTCCTGAGGTCTTTGCTGGCGGTTCTAAGACCGCAGGGCAATGCAGTGGCGCCTTATCTGGACGATATTCTAATCCAGGCGTCATCAGCAAACAAGGTCCCATACCGACATTGTGCTGTCTTTCCTGAGAACTCACGGGTGCAAGGTAAATCTGGAAAAGAGTTTGTTAATTCCGCAGACAAGGGTATCCTTTTTGGGAACTCTTATCGACTCTATATCCATGAGAATTTTTCTGACGGAGGTTAGAAAGTCAAAGTTTCTGAATACATGTCGAGCACTTAAGTCCACTCCTTGGCCGTCAGTGGCTCTCTGCATGGAGGTCATCGGGTTGATGGTGGCAGCAATGGACATCATCCCGTTTGCTCGGTTTCACCTCAGACCTCTGCAATTAAGCATGCTCAGGCAGTGGAATGGAGATTATACGGATTTGTCTCCTCAAATAACCCTAGAACAAGAGACGAGGGACTCTCTTCAATGGTGGTTGTCTCTGGATCAACTATCCCAGGCGACATGCTTTCGCAGACCTTCTTGGGTCATTGTGACAACGGACGCCAGCCTTTTAGGATGGGGAGCAGTCTGGGGCTTTTTAAAGGCTCAGGGAGTGTGGACTCAGGCAGAGTCTCTCTATCCTTCCCATCAACATCCTAGAGCTAAGGGTGATCTTCAATGCGTTTCGGGCCTGGCCTCAGTTGGCTTCTGCTCAATTCATCAGATTCCAGTTGGACAACATAACGACAGTGGCTTACATCAATCATCAGGGGGGAACGAGGAGTCGCTTAGCGATGACCGAAGTAGCAAAGATAATCCAATGGGCGGAGGCCCATTCTTGCCATCTGTCAGCAATCCACATCCCAGGGGTGGAAAACTGGGAGGCGGATTTTCTGAGCAGGCAGACGTTTCATCCGGGAGAGTGGGAACTTCATCCGGAAATATTTTCCAGTCTGATTCTCAAATGGGGTTGGCCGGAATTGGATCTCATGGCTTCTCGTCAGAATGCCAAGCTCCCGAGAAACGGGTCCAGGGATCCCCAGGCCGAGCTGATAGATGCATTAGCAGTTCCTTGGTCCTTCAATCTAGCATATCTATTCCCCCATTTGCTCTTCCCCGGGTAATTGCTCGGATCAAACAGGAGAAGGCGTCAGTGATCCTCATCGCTCCTGCGTGGCCTCGCACGATTTGGTATGCCGATCTGGTGGACATGTCATCTCTGCCACCTTGGACACTTCCGTTGAGGAAGGACCTTTTCACTCAGGGACCCTTCCTTCACCCGAATCTAGTTTCTCTGAAGCTGACTGCTTGGAGCTTGAACGCTTAATCCTATCCAAGCAAGGTTTCTCTGATTCAGTCATAGATACCTTAATTCAGGCACGTAAGCCTGTAACTAGGAAGATTTACGATAAGATATGGCGTAAATATCTATTGGTGTGAATTCAACGACTACTCATGGAGTAAAGTTAGGATTCCCAGGATTTTGTCTTTTCTCCAAGAAGGATTAGAGAAGGGTCTATCAGTGAGTTTCCTAAAGGTCAGATCTCTGCTTTATCTATTTTGTTACACAAGCGTCTGGCAGATGTTCCAGATGTTCAATCTTTTTGTCAGGCTTTGATTAGAATCAGGCCTGTGTTTAAACCAATTGCTCCTCCATGGAGTTTGAATTTAGTTCTTAAAGTTCTTCAAGGGGTTCTGTTTGAACCTATGCATTCCATAGATATTAAGTTATCTTGAAAAGTTTTATTTCTTGTTGCCATTTTTTCTGCTCGAAGAGTGTCTGAGCTTTCGGGATTACAATATAATTTGCCTTACCTTATTTTTCATTCGGATAAGGTGGTGTTACGTACTAAACTTGGTTTTCTTCCTAAGGTTGTTTCAGACAAGAACATTAATCATGAGATTGTTGTTCCTTCCTTGTGTCCTAATCCTTCTTCTCAAAAGGAACGTCTGCTGCACAACATGGATGTAGTTCGTGCTTTACAATTTTACTTGCAAGCGACTAAGGACTTTCGCCAATCATCTTTTGTATCATTTTTTCTGGAAAACGTAAAGGTCAGAAAGCTATGGCTACCTCTCTTTTTTTTTTTTTTTTTTGCTGAAGAGTATCATCCGTTTTGCATATGAGACTGCTGGACAGCAGCCTCCTGAAAGAGTTACGGCTCATTCCACCAGGGCTGTTGCTTCCTCATGGGCATTCAAAATTGATGCTTCTGTTGAACAGATTTGCAAGGCTGCAACCTGGTCCTCTCTTCACACTTTTTCTAAATTTTACAAATTCGATATTTTTGCCTCGGCTGTTTTTGGGAGGAAAGTTCTTCAAGCAGTGGTGCTTCCATTTAGGTTCCCTGTCTTGTCCTTCCCTTATCATCTGTGTACTCTAGCTTTGGTATTGTATCCCACAAGTTCGGATGAAATCCGTTGACTCATCGTGTCTTTAAAAAGAAAAGAAAATGTATGCTTACCTGATAAATTTGTTTCTTTTTAGACACGATGAGTCCTCTGCCTGCCCTGTTCTGAGACTTTTTATTATTTTTTGTAAACTTCAGACACCTCTGCACCTTGGCTTTTCCTTTCTCTTCCTAACTTCGGTCGAATGACTGGAGTGGGAGGGAAGGGAGGAGCTTTATAACAGGGTCATTACCTCCTTAACACTCAATAGTATATCACTTGGATACTTCACAATTTTGGATACATTTAACACAGGACACTACTGTTTGGATATAGCTTAAGGACACTTTAATCTTTTGGACATTTTAGACTATTTATATCTCTTGGGACTTTTTCTATTCTACTGTAGCTGTTTTTGACAACATAAATAATATGACCATTACGTCACACCAGATGCTTAGTATGATCTAGGGACAAGTTTGATATTACTTAAACAGGTGCACAAAGAAAGCCCGGATGAGCGCTCCAGCAAATTCATGCTAATAATAATAATAATCCAGGTGCAAAGAAACAAAGGGGGGCTATAACCTTTACAACATCTCCCTCAGGTCTACAAGCAATAGCTACAATTAAAAGAGAAGTTAGCACTCCATAAAAGTAGAACAACCTTTATTAAAGCTACAGTAATGTTTGTTCCTTTTTCAGTAATGCATTTAGTACTAGGAGCCATGATATAAGTGAGTACACAGGTCATTGAATACCAGAAAATGACCATACAGGTCAAGGGGGATCAACAAGCCAGAATCACAACCAGACAGGAAACAGAAGTACACAACAATGTTTAAATACTTAGGGAAATTCCAAGATCAATACCAGTTGAGCAAACAACAGGGCAAAATCAGTAGGCAGAAGAATGGTCGAGGAAGAAATAGGTACCAAGCCAGAAATCTAATTCAAAGAAATAACACCCACAAGTTAGACTTAATATTAGGGCAATAAATAAGGAACTTTAGACAAATGCAGTGTTTTTGTGCTTTTTAAAAAAAATAAGCTATCTCCTCTGAGTTGTCTCTCAACAACTCCAAAAAAGTGAGGAAAAAACAGCACTCTAAAGAAAGCTAAAACTTATATAATGGATTAGTTTCTGTATAAGGGATATCCAATAAAAAGTGTGACTATATATATAGAATCAAGAGTGATACGATATAAAAATAAGTTAAATTTAATAACATACAAATTTCACAGGTTAAAACACAATCTTTGATTAAAATCATAGGGTATCTCGGTTGGCCTACCGTACTGTGCAAAATATGCTGTCAATATAGGCTATGTAATCTAAATATGCTCTAAACGATAATATAATCAGATGAAATACATAAGTCATCCGCTCTCAAAGCAGAAAACAGTTTCGTTCCAATATCTCAGGTTTTTCCTGTATGCTTTTAAGATAAGCAGCAGATCTGTGGTATATGCAATATATGCTGTAATAACGTTTGTTCATGCCACGGAATGAATGATGGCTTCCAAAAACACACATGTAATAAACAGTCTTACTTGTTTACCAAACGGTTTGAAAGGAATAAAGTAAATTGCTTCCTTTAGTATGCTCTTATGTATCCTTGGGTAGACCGATTCTGGAGCAGGACGGTGGTGGATTCTGTCTCACTGCTGGTGTCAGTATTTCCCTTAGTGAAATTACATCCAGCTCTACGGCTCTCCCCTGTGATGGTGTCCAGTCTGGGACAAAAACGATGGGTGTTTCCAAAAAGCACTGAACAGCAGATATTGCATATACCACAGATATGCCACTTATCTTAAAAGCATACAGAAAAAACCTGAGCTATTGGAACAAAACAGTACGGTTGGCCAACCGAGAGACCCTATGATTTTAATCAAAGATTGTGTTTTAACCTGTGAAATTTGTATGCTATTAAATTTAACTTATTTTTATAACGTATCACTCTTTTGATTTTTTATATATATATATATATATATATTTATATTATATCCTATCGCACTTTTTTTTTTAACTGGATATCCCTTATACAGATACCTTTCCATTATATAAGCAACAAGTAAGGCAACCTGGAAGGAATTTAAAGGAAAAAAGGGCGTTAAAGAAAGACACGAAAAAGACACAACGAAATGACTTGACATGTGAGACATAGAAATCAATGTCATAAAGAATGACACCGTGTGTCAAAAGGATGGTGTGGCAAGGCAACCACATCGTAGCAACCCGGTGACATAACACCGTATTTGCATATGCTGTTGATTTTTTGTTATCAGTTTGCTTTTTCCTTGTCATTTTTATTCTGTTTGGTGCACAGCGGTACTTGCTTATGTTAGCCATAGGGGCCAATATAACATGCTGCAAATGCAGCTGTTTTTCCGCGACAAAAGTTAAGATAAGCGATCATAAGACCGCTGCTCCTTAAAGGGATAGGAAACCCAAATTTTTTCTTTCATGATTCGGATAAAGCTTGCAATTTTAAGCAACTTTCTCATTTACTTCTATTAACATTTTTTTTTAGTTTTCTTGGTATGCTTTGTTGAATGAGCAGCAATGCACTATTGGTTGCTGACTGAACACATGGGGTGAGCCAATGACAATCGGTATATATATGCAGCCATATATGCAGCCACCAATCAGCAGCTAGAAATTAGATTTTCCTAGATAAACCTTTCAGCAAAGGATAACAAGAGAAGGAAGCAAATTAAATAATAGGAGTAAATTGGAAAGTTGTTTAAAAATTGTATTCTCTATCTAAATCATGAAAGAAAATGTTTAGGTTTCATGTCCCTTTAGCTCGTCTGCCACCTCTGAGGTGCCAGATAGCAATCATCCTGATCAGATACGATTGGAATGATTGAAACCCTCTACTAGCGGGCGATTGGCTACGAATGTGCAGGGGGCGGCATTGCACAAGCATTTCACTTAAAATGCTTGCCCAATGTTAAATGCCTAAAACATTTGCTGTCGGTATTTAGCAATGTCGGGCGTACATGATCTGCTACAGTGGATCATGTACGTCCGACATTTGTTAAATCAGCCCCATAATGTTAAATATGAATGCCAAGCCGTATCCTAATCGGTTAAGAGAATTACAGTACTCTGAGGCACATATTTCTGGATTTTGTAGAAATGTGTTTATATAAACAGGCTGAACACCAAAAATACGAATACAAAGGGTTTATATACAGTGGATATAAAAAGTCTACACACCCCTGTTAAAATGTCAGGTTTCTGTGATGTAAAAAAATGAGATAAATCATTTCAGAACTTTTTCCACCTTTTAATGTGACCTATAAACTGTACAACTCAATTGAAAAACATACTGAAATCTTTTAGGTAAAGGGAAATAAAAAACTAAAATAATATGGTTTCATAAGTGTGAACACCCTTTTATAACTGGGGATGTAACTATGTTCAGAATTAAGCAATCACATACAAAATCATGTTAAATAGGAGTCAGTACACACCTGTCATCATTTAAAGTGCCTCTGATTAAACCCAAATAAAGTTCAGCTGTTCTAGTAGGTCTTTCCTGACATTTTGTTAGTCGCATCCTACAGCAAAAGCCATGGTCCGCAGAGAGCTTCTAAAGCATCAGAGGGATCTCATTGTTAAAAGGTATCAGTCAGGAGAAGGGTACAAAAGAATTTCCAAGTTATACCATGGAACAGAGTGAAGACAGTCATCATCAAGTGAAGAAAATATGGTGCAACAGTGACATTACCAAAAACTGCATGTCCCTCCAAAATTGATGAAAAGACAAGAAGAAAACTGGTCTGGGAGGCTGCCAAGAGGCCTACAGCACCATTAAAGGAGCTGCAGGAATATCTGGCAAGTACTGGCTGTGTGGTACATGTGACAACAATCGCCCGTATTCTTCATATGTCTGGGCTATGGGGTAGAGTGGCAAGACGGAAGCCTTTTCTTATAAAAAAAAACATCCAAGCCCGGCTAAATTTTGCAAAAACACATATGAAGTTTCCCAAAAGCATGTTGCAAAAGGTGTTCTGGTCTGATGAAACCAAAGTTGAATTTTTTGGCCAAAATTCGAAAAGATATGTTTGGCGCAAAACAACACTGCATATCACCAAAAGAACACCATACCTACAGTGAAGCATGGTGGTGTCAGCCTCATGCTTTGGGGCTGTTTTTCTTCAGCTGGAACTGGGGCCTTAGTCAAGGTAGAGGGAATAATGAACAGTTCCAAATACCAGACACTATTGGCACAAAACATTCAGGCTTCTGCTAGAAAGCTGAACATGAAGAGGAACTTCATCTTTCAGCATGAAAAAGATGAAAAAACGACCCAAAGCATACATCCAAATCAACAAAGGAATGGCTTCACCAGAAGAAGATTAAAGTTTTGGGATGGCCCAGCCAGAGCCCAGACCTGAATCCAATTCAAAATCTGTGGGGTGATCTGAAGAGGGCTGTGCACAGGAGATGCCCTCGCATTCTGACAGATTTAGAGTGTTTTTGCAAAGAAGAGTGGGCAAATCTTATCAAGTCAAGATGTGCCATGCTGATAAACTCATACCCAAAAAGACTGAGTGCTGTAATAAAATCAAAAGGTGCTTCAATAAAGTATTAGTTTAAGGGTATTCACACTTATGCAACCATATTATTTTAGTTTTTTATTTGTATTTCCCTTTACCTAAAAGATTTCAGTTTGTTTTTCAATTGAGTTGTACAGTTTATAGGTCACATTAAAGGTGAAAAAAGTTCTGAAATGATTTATCTTTGTCTCATTTTTTTACATCACAGAAGCCTGACATTTTAACAGGGGTGTGTAGACTTTTTATATCCACTGTATGTGGCTCTATACCAGCTTTAGGGCCACGTTTTTTGCTTTCACACCACTTGGTACACTTTTACAGTTTGTGACTCACTGTATTATTTGTATATACTCATGACACCTCAATGACCTTATGAACATAATATAATTAAGAATGCCTCCATCTGCCTCAAGCCTGTTTGGTACTTCATTCACAATACTAGAGCCGATCACATGTCATAATTGTGATGTTCCTGGAGTGTTCTATGCAGTTAAATTAATTAATTTTACAAGACTAATTGGGTTGACTGATAACATCAATATGGAAATTCTAGTTACTTTTTTGTATTATCTGAATAATTTAAATTTTAGATGCAGTGAAAGCCTTAAAATTCTATTTAGAGGCTCTTAGTACACAAAGATAACAAAACATTTGTGTATAAAGATATAGAGGCCCTTGATACCCTTTCAATAGGACTCAATATAACTTCACAGCAACAACAAACAGATCTATCAAATCGCAATAATCCAAGAGAATACCTCCCTAAGCAACAACGATCTCAATGGACCGAAGTATCCAGAAGACGATCTACAGACTCTCCAATCAAGTGAAAGGACAATACTCAAAAAATTCTCTCTCAACGGACTCCTGTCCCAAGTAAACAGGTTGTAAGCATAATTTCCAATATCTAGGAACCCACTACATAATTGCATTAGAAACCTAGAATCCCCAACTATTTGTTAAAGTGTTTATTGTTTTAATATCTTTGTTTAAAGTTGTTAAAAGTTGGGGATGTTGTATATAGGACTCCGTTAATTTAGTTAACTACAACATGAAAAATGAACATCATAGAATAATAAACTACAATTTTACTTCTTAGTTTAAATAACCAATAGAGTACTGTCTCATTAAATACTAATTACAATGTGGTTGAGGAAGCCCAGGCGGGGATAAGTAGCATAAAGATATCTTAACATCCTTTCGCCTTTGTAAGAGTAATGTCGCCTTCCCTGAGTGGGCAGCCGGACCAAAAAGAATAGTTATATGTCCTAATTTCTTTCCTGGTGTCATCTCTATAAAAACTATGATAGAATGGCTCATAATGTATATTGCATATGTAGAGTACACAACTTGTGACATAGGCATCAACTGTATAACTTTACGTTTCCATCACACACCCTAAAGAGCCATTGGAATGGAAACGCTACCTCTCACTTTTGTCATTTTGAAGATGTTACTGTTATTACTTATATTATGTTATGTTATGTTCTTTGTTTCTTGAATGTTACTTTGCTGCAAACTATGATAAAAGTCGACTTACTTCACCTTCCACTACCTTTATTCAAAAATAATGCTAGATATAGTCCAGAAATAAATATGACACTTCCCCATATACACCCTCATGGCTGACACCTCACAAAAATAAATACCCTCAAACTTAATAAGGATCCAAACTATAAACACAAAAGGCTTAAACATTCCATAAAAGAGATCGCAAGCATTGAGAGACTTTAAGAGACACAAATCAGATTTGGTATTCATTCAAGAAACCCACTTCCTCAAAGGTAGAGAACCAATTACCTTCACACTCAAATTTGGTACTACGACTCAGATACAAAAGTCAAGAAACACGGAGTGGGAATATTAATAAAAAAAAAACATTCCATTCAAAGAAATCAAAATAATAAGAGAGAGCAGGTAGATACATTATACCGTTGGTCTATTGTATGGACGACCCCTTACATTAGTATATACACCGAACACTAAACAATCAACCTTTATTAAAACAGTCACAAATCTTATCCTAGAATACCAAAAAGGGATTTTAATAATATGTGGAGATCTCAATACGCCACTGAACCCTAACCTAGACTGTTCAGCCACTAACTCCTCAATACTCACATCCCAGATAAATCGAACAATTAATTGCTTGAAAAAACTGACAGCCCATGACGTTTCGAGAGTTTCCAACCCAGATAAACAAGACTATACATTTTACTCCTACCCTCATAAACAATATTCAAGAATTGAATACATTCTTACAGATGTCACAGGTCTATCACTATTTAACTCAACACACATCACCTCTATAACATGGTCAGACCATGCATCGGTCCTTGGCTCTCTGAGTTGGCCTTCTAAACCTATACATGATTACATCTGGAGACTAGACCCACTAATAAAACAACAAATCTCACAATCCATATCCGAATATTTCCTACACAATAACACACCAGAATCTTCCACATTAAATATATGGGAAGCACATAAATGTGTGATAAGAGGGGAACTAATTGCTATGAAAGCTTTCATTATTAAACAAAGGCGTATATACCTAACAAATCTACTTTCAAACATTGAGGAACTAGAATATAAACACAAACCAGACCCCTAAATCATACCCTATTAACCTCCCTACAAATAGAAAAAGAGAAGTTAGCAACCCAGATTAACAAAGAACACAAACGTCAAGCACTACAACTCCAACAACTAAATTACGAGGGTCGAAACAAAGCCTGTAGATCTTTAGCGCAATACCTCAAACAAAAAGCTCAAAAAACTATATACTACACATTAAAGATGACCACAACAAACTACACTACTCAACCCAAGCTATATCCAAAATATTTAGAGAATACTACCAGAATCTATACAACCTAAATAGAAACTCTGAAAAAAAGATATTGTCAAAGGGTACAAAACAAAATTATATAAATTTATACCTCTCATCTATACATTTACCTCACCTCACTAACGACCAAAAAAATAAACTAGAGAACCTATAAAACTTGAGGAAATACAAATAGTCATCAAAGATCTCCCAATAGGGAAAGCCCCTGGACCAGAGGTCTTTAGTAATAGATATTACAAATTATTCCAAGAACTTCTCCCCCACATCACATTTTTTAACTACATTGATAAAACTAAAACACTCTCAACTAGATCCCTAGATGCTCACATTATAGTATTGCCCAAACCAAAAAAAGCTTTAGATCATCCATCACACTACCATCCGATATCATTAATAAACACAGACATGAAATTATTTGCAAAAGTACTAGCAAATAGAATAAACCTTATACTTCCAAACCTTATTCATCAAGATCAAGTGGGATTTGTCCCAAAAAGAGAGGCTAAGGACAACACAGTCAGGGCCTTAAACTTAATTTGTTTTGTTCAAGACAGGGCAATTTCAGGAATTCTTCTGTCTATAGATGCAAAAAAGGCCTTTGACTGTGTTGACTGGGACTTCTTACGCTCCACACTGACACACATGGGATTTGGTCCTAATATTCTGAATATAATTTTTTCATTATGGTCCTATCCCAATGCAAAATTATTGATAAATAGAACTCTTACAAATTAATTCACCATTAGTGATGTCGCGAACAGTTCGCCGGAGAACAGTTCTTGGTGATCATAGCTTGTTCGCGTTCGCCGCGGCGGGCGAACATATGCATTTTCGATCCGCCCCCTATTTGTCATCATTGAGTAAACTTTGACTCTGTATCTCGCAGTCTGCAGAGACATTTCAGCCAATCAGCAGCAGACACTCCCTCCCAGACCCTCCCAGCTCCTGGGCAGCAGCCATTTTAGATTCATTATGATCCTGCATTCTTAGTGAGAGGAGTGATAGTGCTGGTGATTTTATAGGGAAATTGATAGCTAGGCTAGTGTATTTAGTGTCCACTACAGTCCTGAAGGACTCATCTGATCTCTGCTGTAAGGACAGCACCCCAAAAAGCCCTTTTTAGGGCTAGAACTTCAGCCCAAAAAGCCATTTTTAGGGCTAGAACTTCAGTTGTGTTTTTTTTGTTATCTAATTGCATTTGCCTGCCTGTCAGCCTGTGTGTGAGGCTCACAGCATATACTGTGCCTACTTGCTCACTGCCACCACTCATATCTGGTGTAACATTAGTGTAAATTAAAAAAAAAAACTTTTACATTAGTTTGCTAGTGTAATCTAATTTCATTTTCCATCAAGCCTGTGTGTCAGGCCCACAGCATATACTGTGATTAATTGCTCTGTCTGTGCCACCACTCATATCTGGTGTAACATTACTGTAAATTTTTTTAAAAAAAAACTTTTACATCAGTTTGCTAGTGTAATCTAATTTCATTTTCCATCAGGCCTGTGTGTCAGACCCACAGCATATACTGTGATTAATTGCTCTGTGCCACCACTCATATCTGGTGTAACATTAGTGTAAATTTTTTTTTAAAAAAAACTTTTACATCAATTTGCTAGTGTAATCTAATTTCATTTTCCATCAGGCCTGTGTGTCAGGCCCACAGCATATACTGTGATTAATTGCTCTGTGCCACCACTCATATCTGGTGTAACATTAGTGTAAATTAAAAAAAAAAAAAACTTTTACATCAGTTTGCTAGTGTAATCTAATTTCATTTTCCATCAGGCCTGTGTGTCAGGCCCACAGCATATACTGTGCCTAATTGCTCTGTTTTCCACCACTTATATATCTGGTGTAACATTAGTGTATATTTTTAAAAAAAAAACTTTTACATCAGTCTGCTAGTGTAACCTAATTTCAGTTGCCAGGCCAGCCTGCCACTGCCAGCCTCAGTGCCACCACTCATATCTGGTGTAACATTAGTGTAAATTTTTTTTAAAAAACTTTTACATCAGTCTGCTAGTGTTATTTAATTTTAGTTGCCAGGCCAGCCTGCCACTAGTGCCAGCCTGTGTGTCAGGCTCCCAGCATATACTGTGCCTACTTCCATCCTCAGTGCCACCACTCATATCTGTTTTAACATTGGTGTAACTTTTTTTAAAAAAAAACTTTTACATCAGTCTGCTAGTGTTATTTAATTTTAGTTGCCAGGCCAGCCTGCCACTAGTGCCAGCCTGTGTGTCAGGCTCCCAGCATATACTGTACCTACTTCCATCCTCAGTGCCACCACTCATATCTGTTGTAACATTAGTGTAAATTTTTTTTAAAAAAAACTTTTACATCAGTCTGCTAGTGTTATTTCATTTTAGTTGCCAGGCCAGCCTGCCACTAGTGCCAGCCTGTGTGTCAGGCTCCCAGCATATACTGTGCCTACTTCCATCCTCAGTGCCACCACTCATATCTGTTGTAACATTAGTGTAAATTTTTTTTATTTTTTTTTTTACATCAGTCTGCTAGTGTTATTTAATTGCAGTTGCCTGCCAGCGTGTGTTCCAGGCCCACTTTCCAACTAGTGCCACCAATCATATTTGTTATAACAGTAGTGTAAATATTAAAAAAAAAAACTTTTTTGACTGTGAAACATCAGTCTGTTAGTGTAATCTAATTGAAGTTGCCTGCCTGCCAGCGTGTGTGCCAGGCCCACCTGCCAAGTTAGTGGCACCACTCATATTTGTTGTAACAGTAGTGTAAATATTTAAAAAATAAACATTTTTGATTGTGAAACATCAGTCTGCTTTTTTGTGTCAGGCTCACAGCGTATACTGTGCCCACTTGCCCAGTGCCACCACTCATATCTTGTTTAATAGTAGTGTAAGTGTACATTTAAAAAAAATAAACTTTTTGGATTGTGAAACATCAGTCTGCTTTTTTGTGTCAGGCTCACAGCGTATACTGTGCCCACTTGCCCAGTGGCACCACTCATATTTTGTTTAATAGTAGTGTAAGTCTACATTTAAAAAAAAAAATGACAGACAGAGGCAGGCCACCCCGCAGGTGCCGTCGTGGTCGTGGTGCTGTGATTCCCTTTGACCCTACAATAATGCACGTGCCATGAACGCGAAAAGTTCTGAGGAGGACCTAGTTGAATGGCTAACACAGGACACCCAATCTTCTACAGCTTCCGCTCCTAACCTTGACGCACCATCCACCTCCAGCTTAGCTTCGGGCACCTCTCAAGTGACCAGTGCCACTCGCCCGCCTGTCACCACCACCAACACTAGCACCACAGCTGCTTCACTTGATCTGTCAGAGGAGTTATTGACACATCAGTTGGAAGAAATGAGTGATGAGCATCCATCATTGACAGAGGATGTTGATAACAGTGATATGTCTCAGTCAGGCAGCATTACAGACATGGACGTACGGTGTGATGATGCTGGTGATGTTGTACCCGCTGCTGCTTCCTTTGTTGATTTGTCAGATACAAGTGAAGTGGTTGATGATGATGCGTCCGTGGATGTCACGTGGGTGCCCGCTAGAAGAGAAGAAGAAGAGGGGGAAAATTCAGATGGGGAGACAGAGAGGAGGAGACGAGTTGGAAGCTGAGGGAGGTCGTCGCAAGGAGCTAGTGGCACAGTCAGACAGCATGCATCGGCACCCGGGGTCAGCCAGACAGCACGCCAATCAACACATGCTGTTGCCACCACCAGAATGCCGTCATCGCAGAGCTCAGCAGTGTGGCATTTTTTTTGTGTGTCTGCCTCTGACAACAGCGATGCCATTTGCAACCTGTGCCAAAAGAAACTGAGTCCCACCTAGATACAACTGCTTTGCGAAGGCACATGGTCTCACATCACAAACGCTGATGGGATGAACACATGAGTAGAAGCAGCACACAAACTCAAAGCCGCCTGCTGGGCTGATCTCAGTGGACTCCCAGTCAGGTAGCGTCCTCTCTGCCCTGCAGCTCTTTCTTGGCAGGTATCGTCCCCTCTGCCTGTCTGCTTCTAGGCAGGAATAAATCCCCCTGCCAGGCTGCTTCTTGGCAGGAATAGATCCCTCTGCCTCCAAATAGTGGGACCAGGGCTATCGAGGCTGAGACAGGGGTCAAGCCAGCGGCTGTATCTCCCCCAGCTGGGCTGGTCTCAGTGGGCTCCCAGGCAGGTAGCGTACCCTCTGCCTGTCTGCTTCTAGGCAGGAATAGATCCCTCTGCCTCACTGCACACTTCCAGCAGGTAGCGTGCCCTCTGGTTTCTTCTAGGCAGGAATAGATCCCTCTGCCTTGCTGCTCCTTTCAGGCAGGCCAGCTCTTTGCATACAGGCCCACAGACTCTGTAACAGATCTCTCTTGCAGGGAGAGGTGCACCCAGAATGCAGGGTCAGAACCTCTGCAACTGGTATACCTGAAAGAATCAGACAGGACTACCTGTTCCAGAAGGAACTACTACTATTGCTTTATTTCACTCAGGACTAGCTTTTACAAACACACCAGTAAGCTTATGGTGACACACACTCCTTAAAATCGTATCTATCAAATGTATAGTGCATCTATTGATCTATGTAATTTGTATCTATCAAATGTATTGCATCTTTTGATCTATGTAATGTGTATCTATCAAATGTATATTGCATCTATTGATCTATGTAATTCGTATCTATCAAATGTATATTGCATCTTTTGATCTATGTAATTCGTACCCGGCCACAATTTCTTTGCACAAAAGGCAATCCCGGACCCCAACCTGTACTCGATTGTGCAAAAGGAAGTATCTATGTAATTCGTATCTATCAAATGTATATTGCATCTATGGATCTATTTAATCTATGTATCTATCTATCAAATATATCGATCTCGTGGCCGGACTGTTTTGTGACTGCCACTTGTGTTTCGGCCAAATTTGAAGTAGGAGGACAGACCAAGCATCTTCTTCCATCTCCCTGTTCCGAAAATCAAGGCCATATAGACCTCTCCTGATAGGGGGAGTAACAGGTATTAAACTGCTAAGAATAGTACTACTTAATACACCACGGGTCCCAGACCGCATGTCTTATTGTTATACTCTATCAGGGAAATTATATATCTATCAAATCTATCTATTTATCTATCGAATCTATCTAACTATCTATCAATCGTATCTATCAAATATATATTGCATCTATTGATCTATGTAAGGGCATACAAATAATATATAAAAGCAAATAGTATGTAAATACAATTGCTTCTCCAATTTAGTCTTCAGTAGAAACCTGTAAACCAATATTTAAATGATACAACATTTAAAAGGACATTAAAAGGGCATGTTATATTTCAACAGAACATAGGATTGAACTGGCTCTTCTATATAAATACAATTTTAATCCCAGCAAAGTGGTTAAATATGTAGTTAAAGCCCCATTCAGAAGCAGGAAGTCTGTCATGTTCAGAAACGGCAACAGATGATTGGCTAGGTCGTGAAACCTACTGATTGTGGAGCGGCTGTGCCCTGCACAGGAGCTGCATATAGAAGTGGGACTTTACCTATGCATTTAACCCTATCGTGAGAGATCAATAATATCAGGTAATAAAATTCAAGGGTGGACATTTAAAAATATGGACTGGTTCATTGTTTCTCCCACAGTGATTATCATTGGTAGTATATCTGAAAATGTTATGTCTGTTAAAAAGAAAGGTTCTTTTCACAAAATTAGGTTATTTTTCTCAGATGCAACTGTCACTATACATTTATACTGCAGAAATAGGTGTCTGCTAGGCCAAGGTAGGGGAGATGCAAGTACAAAGTAAAGACATTGATAAACATAACAAATAAAACGTTTTCCAACTAACACTGAAAGTTTAACAACTGTTTAAAATGACCAGTAAAGTCAAAATTACACCTCTATGATTCTGACAGAGCATGCAATATTAAACAACCTTTCAATTTACCTTTAATAATAATCTATAATGTGCCTTATTTTCTTGGTATCCTTTTTTGAAGAGTAAACCTAGGCTCATGAGCAGCAATGCACTACTGGGAAGCTAGCTGGTGATTGGTGTTGGCGCATATAGGTTTTGTTCTAACAGCAAAAGTCAATCTATTTGAAACTCTTATTGCCTTCAATAGATTGATTATGGACTTAACTTTAAGCTATGTGGGCTAATTTTGCCTTAGTTTTTCCCCAATCTCTATATAAGTTGGTGGGAGCTATCAAGTTTTTTCAAGAATAAACTCCTTCAGAATAAAATTAACGCATACAAACTATATATATATATATATATATATATATATATATATATATATACATATATACATATATACATACACATATATACATACACATATGTGTTGGTGTGTATATTTATTTTTTATACCCAAACTGGAGGCCAGGGAATTTTTAACATATCTTAATTCTAATTATAAGGGTCTTAAAGGGATAGTCTAGTCAAAACCAAACCTGCACGGTTCACATAGAGCACGCAACTCCAAGCAACCCTCCAATCTACTTCCCTTATCAAACCTTCTTCGTTCTCTTGGCATCTCCACTTGAATGTAAGCCTAGGAGACGGCTCATCCCTGGTTCAGAACCTGGGCAGCGCCTGCCTACCGGTGCCTACATTTAGACACCAATCAGAAAGCACCACCCAGGTGCCGAACCAAAAACGGTCCAGCTCCCATATGCACATTCCTGCTTTTTCAAACAAAGATACCAAAAGAACGAAGAAAAAATGACAACAGGAGCAAACTAAAAAGTTGCTCAAAATTGCGTGCCCCATCCGAACCACGAAAGTTCAATCTCGACTTGACTGTCCCCTTAAGTTTTACCAATGAGTATAATAAGATGATGATACCATACCTGGATGTATCTTTGGAAGGTTAAAGTGAATGTAAATCTTCATGCCAAAGTGCCCGGTCCTTTTAAAAATCTGACCAAAAACAGGGGCACTCCCATGCGGAGCTTGTGGTTGTGCAAATGGACTGTTTGCGGTGCGTTAAACAGGGAGTTTGGTCTGTCACTGTGATCGATACAACATCATACCTGATGTTTTAAAGCACGTTATTCCAAACAATTTAGGAATGTTAGGTGATTTATGCCCTTTATGGATTAAAACCAGACTCTGCATCAACTATGTAATTTTCCATGGGAATTTTGCCATGGATCCCCCTCCGGCATGCCACAGTCCAGGTGTTAGTCCCCTTGAAACAACTTTTCCATCACTATTGTGGCCAGAAAGAGTCCCTGTGGGTTTTAAAATTTGCCTGCCCATTGAAGTCTATGGCGGTTCGCTGGTTCGCGAACATTTGCGGAAGTTTGCGTTCGCGAACGCAAAATTTTAGGTTTGCGACATCACTATTCACCATATCCAACGGTAGATGTCAAGGATGCCACCTCTCACCGTTGCTTTTTGCTTGCTTCATAGAGACCCTAGCAACAAAAATTAGAGAAAACCCACTGACCATTGAAATAGATTTCAAAACCTATGTAATGTCACTATTTGCAGATGATATTTTATTCTCCATCACAGACCCATTGACATCAATACATCCACTAATGCAAGAATTTCAAACATTTAAATCACTCTCTAATTTCACAATAAACATTGCTAAATCAGAGGTCTTCAATATCAACCTAGATAAAACCACACTAGAGACAGTTAAAAAACTAACCCCATTTGTGTGGTGCCCCCATTCCTTACATTACCTAGGAATTGAATTGGCAATAATAATAAATGAGACCTTCATAACTAATTATATCCCTATAAAAAAAAGTATAATAAGAGACTTGTCATCATGGCTATCCAAATAATTATCATGGCTAGGTAAAATAAATGTACTTAAAATGAATATTTTCCCTAGACTTGTATATATATACTCCAAACCCTACAAATCCCACTACCAAAAACATACATCCCAAGTTTACAAAAAGCTTTTAGCGACTTTGTATGGATCAGGAGACCACCTAGAATAAACCATAAAATTATGCAAACTCCCGGGGGGTCTAGGGATTCCAAATATAAATCTGTATCGACAAGACATATTCCTACAAAGGATAGTCGACTGGTGCATACACTATGACCACAAAAGGTGGGTGCAACTAGAACACTCGGTATTAAACATATCTCATTTGGGCAGAATCTGCTGGAATTTAGAGAATTCACATACCACACTGTGAAAATGCCCCTTTTCTAATATTGGGCCAGTGACTAAAATCAGTGTCAGGCTTTTACTTATAATCCATTTACTCTATTTAAAGAATGATACTTACACCAGTCTTATAAAAAAGGATACATTTGTTAAATGATAAATCTATACATGAGTGGTGAGTGAAGCGTCTAACATACAAGGCTCTATTCCTCTAACCTATCTACACTATAGACTAATGCCTGTACGTGGGTGCATGCAAAGAAAGCTGAAGTCTGTCTCTATTATCTTTGGTGTAATTTTGTCCTTCCTACCTGTCTGTTCTTTACACAGCATATTTAAAGCAATATAGCTCCACCTTGAAGATTGTCTTAACCAATCAAATGCTTAAATGTCCAGTTGATAAATGCTTAAATGTCCAGTTGATAAATCCCAGCAAAAGTAGCCAGCTACCTGTAGGTGTCACTCTTGTCCAAGAAATGACATTTGACAGGACTCCAGGGCATAAGCTGTTAGCCTCCTTTGATGTTGGGCAATGCTGTTTATTACCCTTTTATAAGAACATGGGCTATATACATCCTTTGAAGTTCCAGGAATGATATGAAGTTATGGTACTGACCCTTACCAAGGACTTCATCCTTTAGCTCTGTGATGACTCTGTGATAAGGACATACTTGGAAGTTCTGTTCAGAGATACTATCTGTTGTTTTCCAGTTTAGTACATATTTGCAAGGAGATAGAAACTGGTTTAATCATTTGAAGCTCTGTTCAGAGAGATATAATCTCCACTTAGTTTCACTTGTCCCAAGAAACTGGTTTAGATATTAAGTCTGAATTCAACAAGAAATTGTAATCCAATATGATACTTATTACACACACAAACAACTAATTTCCCATTGATAGCGTACACTTATCAAATCTGGGAACTTGTTCTTTACAGATTCCCTAACATCTCATCCAAACCTTATCCTCTAACCTCATTAAAAAGCAATGGACAATTGACATTAGGTTCTCAAGTACTAAAAAAATGCTCCCACCACTTTTTATCATGATATTCCAATACATTTTATAATTACCAATAAAAAAGTGCAGACACAATCAGACCGAATTGACAATGGATACGACTGTTTTAGAAAATTTCTTACATATAGAAACATGACCAGACCACTGACCAATTTCAAGAGCCTATCTGTTGCACTGCCCCATGCTCACATACTTTCTCAAAACTCTATAAAATATTGACTTATAACCCACCAGGATATATACCCCCTTGTCTAGAAAAATGGGAAGATGAATTGGGCATTATAATCTTACCACAAACCAGCATAACCCTTTTCCAAAACTCAGTATCACTTTCAACGCAAGAAATTAATCTTAAAATACTACATAGATGGTACTTTACCCCAACCAAACTACACCGTCTTTTTCTCACCATTGCTAGAGGTGTGGACATGGGCATAGAAACATGGCACATATGTGGTGGTGGTGCAACACTATTCAAAATTATTGGAAGGAAATCATTGGAGAAATAGAAAAAACATTAAATATACTACTTCCACTGGACACCTTGATATGGCTCCTAAACAAACCTCCAAAAATTAAATATAAACCCGATCTAAAGTTGTTTTATATATGGACTAACAGCGCCAGGAATCTTTTAGCCTGAAACTGGAGGAGTAAAGAAGCTCCATCTTTGTTGATGTGGACACAACTCATATCCGAAAAGATAGAACTAGAAGAATACTTTTACATTAGAGATACTAGAATAGACATATATGCAGGAATGCTGGGCACATGGGAACAATACCTTAGAAATAAAACTATACACAACTAAGACAGAAATTGAATTGTTTTTTGACATATACACCATACAATGCCAAATCAATTCATACAAGTGTTAATCATCTATATGGGTAGCTAGCTTTAACGATTGAGTGATGTTGAGTCGACTTTCACAACCTCATACTTAATCTTTTCAATGATTCTTATTAAGTAATGCAGCATTTTCCTTTCTTTTCTCCTTAATTTTCTTTTTATTACCTTTTTGATGTTAAGAATTAACGTGCATATACCTAATGATTTGAAGTGTCAATTATAGAAAAAGGTTTTTTGTTTTACTTTGTTTATATCATCTTTTGAATTCTGAATTTGTTTTTTCACAATCTACTGACCATGATATGTTACATATTGTATAGGGAGCTGCATCTCCCACATTTTAAATTAATATTATTTCAATAAAGTCAGTTTAAAAAAAAAAAAAATCTATTTATAGGCTACGAAGGATTTTAAACAATCCTCTAATTTATTCTTTCATTTCTTCTGTTATGTGTGATCAGTCCACGGGTCATCATTACTTCTGGGATATAACTCCTCCCCAACAGGAAATGCAAGAGGATTCACCCAGCAGAGCTGCATATAGCTCCTCCCCTCTACGTCAGTCCCAGTCATTCTCTTGCACCCAACGACTAGATAGGATGTGTGAGAGGACTATGGTGATTATACTTAGTTTTTATGACTTCAATCAAAAGTTTGTTATTTTACAATAGCACCGGAGCGTGTTATTACTTCTCTGGCAGAGTTTGAAGAAGAATCTACCAGAGTTTTTTACTATGATTTTAACCGGAGTAGTTAAGATCATATTGCTGTTCTCGGCCATCTGAGGGAGGTAAAAGCTTCAGATCAGGGGACAGCGGGCAGATGAATCTGCATTGAGGTATGTAGCAGTTTTTATTTTCTGAATGGAATTGATGAAAAAATCCTGCCATACCGTTATAATGACATGTATGTATACACTTCAGTATTCTGGGGATGGTATTTCACCGGAACTACTCTGTTAAAGGTCACTAATCCTTTTAATAAGTATTTATTATGTTAAACGTTTTTGCTGGAATGTAGAATCGTTTACATTGCTGAGGTACTGAGTGAATAAATATTTGGGCATTATTTTCCACTTGGCAGTTGTTTGCTTTAATTGTGACAGTTTCGTTTCTCTTCACTGCTGTGTATGAGAGGGAGGGGCCGTTTTTGGCGCTCTTTGCTACGCATCAAAAAATTCCAGTCAGCTACTCTTATATTTCCTGCATGATCCGGTTCATCTCTGACAGATCTCAGGGGTCTTCAAACTTCTTTGGAGGGAGGTATATTCTCTCAGCAGAGCTGTGAGAATTTTATATTGACTGTGAATAAAAACGTTGCTCTGTAATTTTTATGTCAAATTTAATTATTGTTATTTTACTAATGGGAACAAACCTTTGCTAAAAGTTGTGTTGTTTTAAAGTTTGATGCTATAACTGTTTTTTCAGTTCATTATCTCAACTGTCATTTAATCGTTTAGTACCTCTTTGAGGCACAGTACGTTTTTGCTAAAAAAGATTATAACCAGGTTGCAAGTTATTGCTAGTGTGTTAAACATGTCTGACTCAGAGGAAGATATCTGTGTCATTTGTTCCAATGCCAAGGTGGAGCCCAATAGAAATTTATGTACTAACTGTATTGATGCTACTTTAAATAAAAGTCAATCTGTACAATGTGAACAAATTTCACCAAACTGCGAGGGGAGAGTTATGCCGACTAACTCGCCTCACGCGGCAGTACCTGCATCTCCCGCCCGGGAGGTGCGTGATATTATGGCGCCTAGTACATCTGGGCGGCCATTACAGATAACATTACATGATATGGCTACTGTTATGACTGAAGTTTTGTCTAAATTACCAGAACTAAGAGGCAAGCGTGATCACTCTGGGGTGAGAACAGAGTGCGCTGACAATACTAGGGCCATGTCTGATACTGCGTCACAGCTTGCAGAGCATGAGGACGGAGAGCTTCATTCTGTGGGTGACGGTTCTGATCCAAACAGATTGGATTCAGATATTTCAAATTTTAAATTTAAATTGGAGAACCTCCGTGTATTACTAGGGGAGGTCTTAGCAGCTCTCAATGATTGTAACACCGTTGCAATACCAGAGAAACTGTGTAGGTTGGATAAATACTTTGCGGTACCGGCGAGTACTGACGTTTTTCCTATACCTAAGAGATTAACTGAAATTGTTACTAAGGAGTGGGATAGACCCGGTGTGCCGTTCTCACCCCCTCCAATATTTAGAAAGATGTTTCCAATAGACGCCACCACTCGGGACTTATGGCAAACGGTCCCTAAGGTGGAGGGAGCAGTTTCTACTTTAGCTAAGCGTACCACTATCCCGGTGGAGGATAGCTGTGCTTTTTCAGATCCAATGGATAAAAAATTAGAGGGTTACCTTAAGAAAATGTTTGTTCAACAAGGTTTTATATTGCAACCCCTTGCATGTATCGCGCCGATTACGGCTGCGGCAGCATTTTGGATTGAGTCTCTGGAAGAGAACCTTAGTTCATCTACGCTAGACGACATTATGGACAGGCTTAGAGTCCTTAAACTAGCTAATTCATTCATTTCGGAGGCCGTAGTACATTTAACCAAACTTACGGCTAAGAACTCAGGATTCGCCATACAGGCACGTAGGGCACTGTGGCTAAAATCCTGGTCAGCTGATGTTACTTCTAAGTCCAAATTACTTAATATACCTTTCAAGGGGCAGTCTTTATTTGGGCCCGGTTTGAAAGAAATTATCGCTGACATTACAGGAGGTAAGGGCCACGCCCTACCTCAAGACAAAGCCAAAGCTAAGGCTAGACAATCTAATTTTCGTCCCTTTCGGAATTTCAAAACAGGAGCAGCATCAACCTCCACTGCACCAAAACAGGAAGGAGCTGTTGCTCGTTACAGGCAAGGCTGGAAACCTAACCAGTCCTGGAACAAGGGCAAACAGGCCAGGAAACCTGCTGCTGCCCCAAAGACAGCATGAACCGAGAGCCCCCGATCCGGGACCGGATCTAGTGGGGGGCAGACTTTCTCTCTTCGCCCAGGCCTGGGCAAGAGATGTTCAGGATCCCTGGGCGCTAGAGATCATATCTCAGGGATACCTTCTAGACTTCAAATTATCTCCCCCAAGAGGGAGATTTCATCTGTCAAGGTTGTCAACAAACCAGATAAAGAAAGAAGCGTTTCTACGCTGTGTACAAGATCTGTTATTAATGGGAGTGATCCATCCGGTTCCGCGGTCGGAACAAGGACAAGGGTTCTACTCAAACCTGTTTGTGGTTCCCAAAAAAGAGGGAACTTTCAGGCCAATCTTAGATTTAAAGATTCTAAACAAATTCCTAAGAGTTCCATCGTTCAAAATGGAAACTATTCGGACAATCTTACCCATGATCCAAAAGGGTCAGTACATGACCACAGTGGATTTAAAAGATGCTTACCTTCACATACCGATTCACAAAGATCATCACCGGTATCTACGGTTTGCCTTCCTAGACAGGCACTACCAGTTTGTAGCTCTTCCATTCGGATTGGCTACGGCCCCAAGAATCTTCACAAAGGTTCTGGGTGCCCTTCTGGCGGTACTAAGACCGCGAGGGATTTCGGTAGCTCCGTACCTAGACGACATTCTAATACAAGCTTCAAGCTTTCAAACTGCCAAGTCTCATACAGAGTTAGTTCTGGCATTTCTAAGGTCGCATGGATGGAAAGTGAACGAAAAGAAGAGTTCTCTGTTTCCTCTCACAAGAGTTCCATTCTTGGGGACTCTTATAGATTCTGTAGAAATGAAGATTTACCTGACAGAAGACAGGTTAACAAAGCTTCAAGATGCATGCCGTGTCCTTCATTCCATTCAACACCCGTCAGTAGCTCAATGCATGGAGGTGATCGGCTTAATGGTAGCGGCAATGGACATAGTACCTTTTGCACGCCTACACCTCAGACCGCTGCAATTGTGCATGCTAAGTCAGTGGAATGGGGATTACTCAGATTTGTCCCCTACTCTGAATCTGAATCAAGAGACCAGAAATTCTCTTCTATGGTGGCTTTATCGGCCACACCTGTCCAGGGGGATGCCATTCAGCAGGCCAGACTGGACAATCGTAACAACAGACGCCAGCCTACTAGGTTGGGGCGCTGTCTGGAATTCTCTGAAGGCTCAGGGATTATGGAATCAGGAGGAGAGTCTCCTTCCAATAAACATTCTGGAATTGAGAGCAGTTCTCAATGCCCTTCTGGCTTGGCCCCAATTAACAACTCGGGGGTTCATCAGGTTTCAGTCGGACAATATCACGACTGTAGCTTACATCAACCATCAGGGAGGGACAAGAAGCTCCCTTGCAATGATGGAAGTATCAAAGATAATTCGCTGGGCAGAGTCTCACTCTTGCCACCTGTCAGCAATCCACATCCCGGGAGTGGAGAACTGGGAGGCGGATTTCTTGAGTCGCCAGACTTTTCATCCGGGAGAGTGGGAACTTCATCCGGAGGTCTTTGCCCAAATACTTCGACGTTGGGGCAAACCAGAGATAGATCTCATGGCGTCTCGCCAGAACGCCAAACTTCCTCACTACGGGTCCAGATCCAGGGATCCGGGAGCGGTTCTGATAGATGCTTTGACAGCACCTTGGAACTTCGGGATGGCTTATGTGTTTCCACCCTTCCCGCTGCTTCCTCGATTGATTGCCAAAATCAAACAGGAGAGAGCATCTGTGATTCTAATAGCGCCTGCATGGCCACGCAGGACTTGGTATGCAGATCTAGTGGACATGTCATCCTGTCCGCCTTGGTCTCTACCTCTAAGACAGGACCTTCTGATACAGGGTCCATTCAAACATCAAAATCTAACTTCTCTGAAACTGACTGCTTGGAAATTGAACGCTTGATTTTATCAAAACGTGGTTTTTCTGAGTCGGTTATTGATACCCTGATACAGGCTAGGAAGCCTGTTACCAGAAAGATTTACCATAAAATATGGCGCAAATACCTATACTGGTGCGAATCCAAACGTTACTCCTGGAGTAAGGTTAGGATCCCTAGGATATTGTCCTTTCTACAAGAAGGTTTAGAAAAGGGTTTATCAGCTAGTTCATTAAAGGGACAGATTTCAGCTCTGTCCATCTTGTTACACAGGCGTCTGTCAGAAAATCCAGACGTCCAGGCCTTTTGTCAGGCTTTAGCTAGGATCAAGCCTGTGTTTAAAGCCGTTGCTCCGCCTTGGAGTTTAAACTTAGTTCTTAACGTTTTACAGGGTGTTCCGTTTGAACCCCTTCATTCCATTGATATAAAATTGTTATCTTGGAAAGTTCTGTTTTTAATGGCTATTTCCTCGGCTCGAAGAGTCTCTGAGTTATCAGCATTACATTGTGATTCTCCTTATCTGATTTTTCACTCAGACAAGGTAGTTCTGCGTACTAAACCTGGGTTCTTACCTAAGGTAGTCACTAACAGGAATATCAATCAAGAGATTGTTGTTCCATCCTTGTGTCCAAATCCTTCTTCAAAGAAGGAACGTCTTCTACACAATCTGGATGTAGTTCGTGCCCTCAAGTTCTACTTGCAGGCAACTAAAGATTTTCGCCAAACTTCTTCCCTGTTTGTCGTTTATTCTGGACAGAGGAGAGGTCAAAAAGCTTCTGCTACCTCTCTCTCTTTTTGGCTTCGTAGCATAATACGTTTAGCCTATGAGACTGCTGGACAGCAGCCTCCTGAAAGAATTACAGCTCACTCCACTAGAGCTGTGGCTTCCACTTGGGCCTTTAAGAATGAGGCCTCTGTTGAACAGATTTGCAAGGCTGCAACTTGGTCTTCGCTTCATACTTTTTCCAAATTTTACAAATTTGACACTTTTGCTTCTTCGGAGGCTATTTTTGGGAGAAAGGTTCTTCAGGCAGTGGTTCCTTCTGTATAATGAGCCTGCCTATCCCTCCCATCATCCGTGTACTTTTGCTTTGGTATTGGTATCCCAGAAGTAATGATGACCCGTGGACTGATCACACATAACAGAAGAAAACATAATTTATGCTTACCTGATAAATTCCTTTCTTCTGTTGTGTGATCAGTCCACGGCCCGCCCTGTTTTTAAGGCAGGTAAATATCTTTTAAATTATACTCCAGTCACCACTTCACCCTTGGTTACTCCTTTCTCGTTGATTCTTGGTCGAATGACTGGGACTGACGTAGAGGGGAGGAGCTATATGCAGCTCTGCTGGGTGAATCCTCTTGCATTTCCTGTTGGGGAGGAGTTATATCCCAGAAGTAATGATGACCCGTGGACTGATCACACAACAGAAGAAAGGAATTTATCAGGTAAGCATAAATTATGTTTTCTACGGTACACTTAAAGGCCAGAAGACCACAGCCGTTACACTTCTTTGATAAAACTCTTGATTCTCAAGGCTAACTTTGAGGCAGGAAAGTCTCCCCAAAACACAATGCAGAACACTTGACTAGATCAGTTTCCACTTCTTTGGCTTTTAGAAATGAGATGTTTGTTGCACAGAATTGCAAGGCAGCAACATGGTCATCTTTACTAAATTCCTATAAAGCGGCTATTGGTAGGAAAGTCCTCTAGGCAGCAATGTCTGGAAATTAGGTGTTTGCCTTTTGAAACATTTTTTTATGATTTACAGGTAGAGAAAATGAGTAATTTTGATAATCCTATTTTTAAATATTCTATTAATAAAAAAGCTTGGATTTCAAAATAAGTTTGGATTTTGGAATTCTAGATTGGGTGATTTGTGTATTTGTGCGTGTATTTGTGCGTGTATATATATATATATATATATATATATATATATATATATATATATACATTATCTCACAAAAGTGAGTACACCCCTCACATTTTTGTAAATTCTTTTGACACTTTGGGCTCAATTTGCACATTTTCACTTAGGGGTGTACTCACTTTTGTTGCAACGGTTTAGACATTAATGGCTGTATGTTGAGTTATTTTGAGGGGCAGCAAATTTACACTGTTATACAGGCTGTACACTCACTACTTTACATTGTAGCAAAGTGTCATTTCTTCAGTGTTGTCACATGAAAAGATATAATAAAATATTTACAGAAATGTGAGGGGTGTGTGTATGTATATATGAAGGCCGAAACAATCGTCTGGGGTTGCTTTGTTCCTTGTTCAGAGAGGAATTGCCTGGTATTTCGGCGCTGGACTGACCGTAATAGGCGGGATCAGACTGATATACTACAGGAAAGTTCTACTCTGTGAAAAGCATTGCTGGGCTAAAAGAAGTTGCACCCAGGTGGTAAATCGCCATAGAACAGGCTAACAATGGTATTGAGCTGGTTGTTCGTTCCTGTGAGTGCATTTCTCTCTGTGTGTATTTAGTCTCCCTATGGGAAAAAGGGGAAACCAGACGTGGACTCCTTGCTCAGTGTGCTCAGAGGAATACTGCTACACCTCACTGACGAGGCCCAATGAAGGACGAAACGATCGTCTGGGGTTGCTTTGTTCCTTGTTCAGAGAGGAATTGCCTGGTATTTCGGCGCTGGACTGACCGTAATAGGCGGGATCAGACTGATATACTACAGGAAAGTTCTACTCTGTGAAAAGCATTGCTGGGCTAAAAGAAGTTGCACCCAGGTGGTAAATCGCCATAGAACAGGCTAACAATGGTATTGAGCTGGTTGTTCGTTCCTGTGAGTGCATTTCTCTCTGTGTGTATTTAGTCTCCCTATGGGAAAAAGGGGAAACCAGACGTGGACTCCTTGCTCAGTGTGCTCAGAGGAATACTGCTACACCTCACTGACGAGGCCCAATGAAGGACGAAACGATCGTCTGGGGTTGCTTTGTTCCTTGTTCAGAGAGGAATTGCCTGGTATTTCGGCGCTGGACTGACCGTAATAGGCGGGATCAGACTGATATACTACAGGAAAGTTCTACTCTGTGAAAAGCATTGCTGGGCTAAAAGAAGTTGCACCCAGGTGGTAAATCGCCATAGAACAGGCTAACAATGGTATTGAGCTGGTTGTTCGTTCCTGTGAGTGCATTTCTCTGTGTGTGTGTATATATATATATATATATATATATATATATTTTATATAGATATGTGTGTGTATGTATATGTGTGTGTATATATATATATATATATATATATTAAATATTATATAGATATGTGTGTGTATGTATGTATATGTGTGTGTGTATATATATATATATATATCTATATGTATATGCGTGTGTATCTGTTTACCACCCATTGCTGTTACTAGTGGTGTTTCTCACCACTGCATACATATACATGTGTGTAATATATAAATATGAGTGCCTTGCCTCATTACAACAAAACAACCATCTTGTTACAATATGCTGTACGGCACTGCAGCAGTTTAAAACCATCTTCTGCGTCCTTGAAATGTACATTTATGTGAGACTGAATTCTGTGAACTATTTCTTTCAAATTGGGGTGTTTGTGCATAATTCTGTTTCTATTTTATTTCCACCAGCATATTAGCTAGTGAGTAATGAGAGAGAAAAAATAGATTTCTATACTTTATAAATATATCACATTTAAAGAAATACAGATTATTATGTATTCATTTATTTTTTAATAAATAAAAAGCAACATTGCTTTTAAAAAAATGATAAATTGTTACAGAATTTTAAAATGACTAGAGATTTTGCTTTTAGAAATCTCTCACCTAACTCTCACATCTCTCTCCCCTCTCTCTCTCTCTCTCTCTCTCTCTCTCTCTCTCTCTCTCTCTCTATCCTCTCTCCCCTTTCATTATCCTCTCTCTCCCCTCTCTTTCTCTCCTTTCTCCCCTCTCTCTCCTCTCTCTATCTCTCCTATCCTCTCGCTCTCCCCCTCTCTATCTCTTTTTCTCTCTCTCCCCATCTCTCTCCCATCTCTCCCTCCTCTCTCTCTAGTTGTATTTATTTAGGGTTTTTTGGTACACACACAAAAATAAATAGACTTAGAAAGGGTTAAATACCATTCCTGTTGTGGTTTGGATATTTTCTGATCTCTCTCATCCTCACCTAGAATGTCTCCCACAAGTGAAGTGAGCGATTGGCTCCAGCAGATGGCATTCGCTCATGTTCTTCTTCTGACATGAAAGATCTCTCAGTGCCTTTTATCTTTATTTTCAGCTCCATATGCCCTTATTTTGTATTGTGATTCTGTGTGACTCACCCAGTGCTAATGATATCTCTTGCTGTATTTGTTATGTAGCTTTCATTATACTTCTATCTGCTGTGATCCGTCCTGTAGTTATACAAATGTGATTTTACATGATAAGAGAATGATCTACGTCCCTGTTACCCAGCCCTAGTCCTGAGGGGCTGTAAACTGGGCCTTAGTAAAGATACCCCCCCCTGAGCACAATACATTAGTATTGACAGAAAATGTAGAAATAGTCATTTTTTTTCTTTGTTGCGTCTAAAAGAGGGGATTCACCTGCATTGCTTTTTAATGGATACTGAAAAATTATATCACTTTCCACCAATATATCGGCGCAAGGAGACCTTAGCAGCCAATGAATGAGTTGTGCACAAATATACTTACTTTTAGTTTCAATTTCCGTTTGTAATGAAAGCAACAATGTTCTCAGCATGTTTAAGTAATGTTCTTGTACACAACAGGATCCGGATCAGCACTCCAGCATCATGCAGTTGGACCACAAAATAACATTTAAGTCAGGGTGCTAAAACCTTCAGGATCTGTCACAAGGAGGATCCCCAGGTAATAGATAAAACACAGGAGAGAAGATAGCACTCCAAATAGTAGGAAAACCTGCCCCTTTATCAAGCTGAACCACAATGAAAAATATAAATAATGTTCTCTCATTTTTTTAGTTTAAAGGGACAGTAAACCCCAAACTTTTCTTTCATGATTTGGATAAAACATACAATTTTAAGCAACTTTGCAATTTTCTTCAAGTATCAAATTTGCTTTATTCTCTTATTATCCTTTGCTGAAGGAACAGCATTGCACTACTGACAGCTAGCTGAACACATCTATTTAGCCAATCACAGGAGACAAATGTGTGCAGGCACCAATCAGCAGCTAGCTTCACTAGTGTAGGATATGTGCATATTATTTTTCAACAAGGGACAACAAGAGCACAAAGCACATTTGAAAACTGTAGTAAATTTAAAAGTGTCTTAAAATGACAGGTTCTATCAGAATCATGACTTTCCTATCCATTTAATGTATACACCCAATTACACTTCCTGTTTATTACTGAGGACAAGTAGTTCTGTTCTGGGGAAGGTGCATAACCCTGAGAGATGTGCATTGTACACAGAAATAGAAATTTGACAATCACAGTGTCTCTGGGAAAGGGACCACATATGCACTGGCACTTTATGCTTTTCAGTTCCTATCACTCACTGGTATCCAGTTCCAGATTGCCAAGCACAATATCATGTCTCAGATGTTGCAAGAGGAGACCTCATTTATGTTAAGATCTAGGAATTGGGGAGTTAATCATTGTTTAATGCCACAGAGGCTGTTGTAAAGCTGCAATATTTTAACAACTATCAAATGACATTTCTGCTGTATTTACACTGTGTGCTTTGTATTTTATATCCCTTTAGACTTCAGATTAAGTTTTATTACATTTAAACTTTGCACTTTTGTATTTTATTTTTTATACTGCAGTGTATTTAGGATTGTGATTTTACAAATTCTGATTATGCTTTCACAGTTTCTGTGTAACTTTAACAAATTAGGATAATACTTTGTATATTTATGTGTATCTTTTACAAATTATTTCATAGTGACTGAACTCACTGAATTCTATAAGAAAAAGGGCGGGATCTGGATGTCTCAGAGAGATGAGAGATGCCCTGCATAGAAAGTAATTAAGCTCTCTGGGATAGATCATTTGATAGGGGAGAGAGAAGGCAACATGAGAGCACATGCGGCGGATATAAAGGCTCAGTTTGCATCAATAACAAATTAAACTGAAATGTTTTCACTACAATTAAACTTGCTTTTGTTTATAGTTTACTATATATTACTTTTCTGTCAGTTAAATTACTGTATTGTGAATTTTAAGCAAACTTCACCTGCAAACAGGTGGCAAGATAAATCAGCAAGACCAGCTTGTTGAACATGTTTACAGCGAGAGAGCTTCAGACATACCTAGGGAACTCCCCTGTCCCTCCAATTTTCTAAAGCTGTGTTTTAGTTTGCACTTTGTATTTTTTCTGTTGTAATGTTAGTTGTAAAAGATACACAGAAATACACAAAGAATGGTCCTAATTTGTTAAAGTAACACAGAAACTTTCAAAACATAATCAGAATTTTTGTAAAATCACTGCTGGATCTAAATCTAAATGTATTAAAATATAAAATAGAAAGTGAAAGGACCCAAACTGAAGTAGACTTGTGTATATGAATATCGGAATTAATGCACAAAGAAAATGAAAAAAATACTGATGAAAATCGTCAGTATTAATTTATTTTCTTTAAAACATTTTGTAAAGGGTTAATATTTGCCTTAACGGGAACCGAGAGCATTTAGCCTGCTGTTAGAGCGGCCGGGCTCTGACAAGAAGAAGATCGGGTTATTGCTCTTTCCAGAGCGCGTTAAGATAAATATTGTAGCTATAGGTGAATTTTTCACCTGTAGCTTTGAAACATTTACATTTGTTTTAACAAAAATTCACGTAAATGTTTAACTAAAATTCAATAGTGCAGCCACCGAATATTCGGGGGAAATTAATTTCTCTGAATATTCGGAACCAAAATTTTGTCCGAAACGAAAATGTCTCGGCTGTAGATCTCTAATCTGAAGTGTAAAGTAATATAAAATACAAAGTACAAAGTCTAACAAAGCTTGCATATCATGCAGTGCACTGGGCTTGTCTCTCATTCAGATACAGATATACAGATCTCACAGTGCTGGATGAGAGTACAAAGACTAACTGGATCACAGAGCACTTTTTACACAGAGATGTTAAGGTGATATTTTCCTGTCAGCTTTTTACAGTTATGCTGCATCACTTTCAAGTCATTTCGCATGTGAGTATTATGTCCCTTTAATATTGGTGATTTAGCACATGGGTATTATGTCCCTTTAAATAATCTATATGGGAAAACTCCAAATGAGAATCCCACATAAGAACTAATTTCCAATCTTTCAAAAATTACTACCACTTGCAGGGATTAGACATAAGATGTTTAATTATGCAATACAAAAATATATATTAGATCTATAAAATATATGTTTGTATGTGCATGTGTGTATATGTAAGTGCATGTGTGTGTATATGTGTTCATATGTGTATATATGTGTGCATGTGAGTATGTGCATGTGTGTATATATGTGTGCATATGCATATATATATATATATATATATGTATGTGCGTGTGTATATATATATATATATATATATATGTGTGTGTGTGTGCGTGCGTATATGCATGTGTGACTGTATGTATATGTATACGTGTGTGTATATATATGTGTGTTTATATGTGTGACTGTGTATGTATGTGTGGGTATATATATATATATATATATATATATATATATATATATATATGTGTTGTATGTATATATGTGTGTGTATATGTGTTTGTATAGAGATTTTTTGGATAGTCAAGTTACATACTAGAATTCCAGAGGGCATGAATAAAAGAATGGATGTAGACTTATTTATTGAATAAGTTCACTCATTGCCCACTCCCTTTTGGATTATTTATATGGGATTTATTTACTTATTTGCTAGATCTATCTTTGAATCTTCTTCTTGACCAATATTGTTCCCAGTTAAATACTCTCTCACAGAACATATAGGGGGGTAGTTATCAAGCCGTCTACTTTTCTGGCTTCGCCGGCCCAATACGTCCGCCTAAGCTCGCCTACCTTCGCCGCCGCGGACCTTGAATACGTTCGCCTAAGTTATCAAATAAAGCTGTCAAAAAGCCGCGGGGCGATGAGCAGCGGACTGTGACAGTTATCACTCATCCGATCTCGCTGCCCTTCGGCTTTTTCCCAGCTTTATTGCTAGCCTGTCACTAAGCACTCACACTAAACTACACTGTTCTACCCCCTATACCGGCGCCCCCGGAGCCCCCCGCAACTAAATAAAGTTACTAACCCCTAAACCGCCGCTCCTAGACCCCGCCGCAAGTCTTATAAATGTATTAACCCCTAAACCGCCGCTCCTAGACCCCGCCGCAAGTCTTATAAATGTATTAACCCCTAAACCGCCGCTCCTAGACCCCGCCGCAAGTCTTATAAATGTATTAACCCCTAAACCGCCGCTCCCGGACACCGCTGCCACCTACAGTATACCTAGTAACCCCTATCCTGCCCCCCCTATACCGTCGCCCTCTATTATAAAATTATTAACCCCTATCCTGCTGATCCCGCACCTCTCCCTAACTAAATAAATAGTTTAACCCCTAAACCGCCGCTCCATGAACCCGCCGCAACCTATAATAAATTTATTAACCCCTATCCTGCCCCCCACTACGCCGCCGCCACTGTAATAAAATTATTAACCCCTAAACCTAAGTCTAACCCTAACCCTAACGCCCCCTAACTTAAATATTAATTAAATACATCTAAATAAATTAACTCTTATTAACTAAATGAATCCTATTTAAAACTAAATACTTACTTATAAAATAAACCCTAATATAGCTACAATATAACTAATAATTATATTCTAGCTATCTTAGGATTTATTTTTATTTTACAGGCACCTTTCAATTTATTTTAACCAGGTACAATAGCTATTAAATAGTTATTAACTATTTAATAGCTTACCTAGCTAAAATAAAGAGAAATGTACCTGTGAAATAAATCCTAACCTAAGTTACAATTACACCTAACACTACACTATACTTTAATAAATTATTCCTATTTAAAAATAAATACTTACCTGTAAAATAAACCCTAAGATAGCTACAATGTAATTAATAATTATATTATAGCTATCTTAGGATTTATATTTATTTTACATGTAACTTTGTATTTATTTTAGCTAGTTAGAATAGTTATTAAATAGTTATTAACTATTTAATAACTACCTAGCTAAAAGAAATACAAAATTACCTGTAAAATAAATCCTAACTTAAGTTACAATTAAACCTAATACTACACTATCATTACATTAACTAAATAAATTAACTACAAATAACTACAATGAAATACAATTACATAAACTAACTAAAGTACAAAAAATAAAAAAAGCTAAGTTACAAAAAATAAAAAAATAAGTTACAAACATGTTAAAAATATTACAACAATTTTAAGCTACTTACACCTAATCTAAGCCCCCTAATAAAATAACAAACCCCCCCAAAATAAAAAAAATCCCTACCCTATTCTAAATTAAATAAATTTCAAATCTCTTTTACCTTACCAGCCCTTAAAAGGGCCATTTGTGGGGGCATGCCCCAAAAAGTTCAGCTCTTTTGCCTGTAAAAGAAAAATACAACCCCCCCCAACATTAAAACCCACCACCCACATACCCCTAATCTAACCCAAACCCCCCTTACAAAAACCTAACACTAATCCCCTGAAGATCATCCTACCTTGAGTCGTCTTCACTCAGCCGAGCCACCGATGGAACTGAAGAGGACATCCGGAGCGGAAGAAGTTAATCCTCCAAGCGGCGCTGAAGAAATCTTCCATCCGATGAAGTCATCATCCAGGCGGCGCTGAAGAAGTCTTCGATCCGGCCGATGTCATCTTCAAAGAGGCGCTGAAGAGGTCTTCTATCCGGGCGAAGTCATCTTCCAAGCCGGGTCTTGAATCTTCCTTCCGCGGACGCTGAACCACCTTCTTCACCGACGGACTACGACGAATGACGGCTCCTTTAAGGGACGTCATCCAAGATGGCGTCCCCTCAATTCCGATTGGCTGATAGGATTCTATCAGCCAATCGGAATTAAGGTAGGAAAATCTGATTGGCTGATGGAATCAGCCAATCAGATTCAAGTTCAATCCGATTGGCTGATCCAATCAGCCAATCAGATTGAGCTCGCATTCTATTGGCTGATCGGAACAGCCAATAGAATGCGAGCTCAATCTGATTGGCTGATTCCATCAGCCAATCAGATTTTTCCTACCTTAATTCCGATTGGCTGATAGAATCCTATCAGCCAATCGGAATTGAGGGGACGCCATCTTGGATGACGTCCCTTAAAGGAGCCGTCATTTGTCGTAGTCCGTCGGTGAAGAAGGTGGTTCCGCGTCGGCGGAAGGAAGATTCAAGACCCGGCTTGGAAGATGACTTCGCCCGGATAGAAGACCTCTTCAGCGCCTCTTTGAAGATGACATCGGCCGGATCGAAGACTTCTTCAGCGCCGCCTGGATGATGACTTCATCGGATGGAAGATTTCTTCAGCGCCGCTTGGAGGATTAACTTCTTCCGCTCCGGATGTCCTCTTCAGTTCCATCGGTGGCTCGGCTGAGTGAAGACGACTCAAGGTAGGATGATCTTCAGGGGATTAGTGTTAGGTTTTTGTAAGGGGGGTTTGGGTTAGATTAGGGGTATGTGGGTGGTGGGTTTTAATGTTGGGGGGGGGTTGTATTTTTCTTTTACAGGCAAAAGAGCTGAACTTTTTGGGGCATGCCCCCACAAATGGCCCTTTTAAGGGCTGGTAAGGTAAAAGAGCTTTGAAATTTATGTAATTTAGAATAGGGTAGGGATTTTTTTTATTTTGGGGGGGTTTGTTATTTTATTAGGGGGCTTAGATTAGGTGTAAGTAGCTTAAAATTGTTGTAATATTTTTAACATGTTTGTAACTTATTTTTTTATTTTTTGTAACTTAGCTTTTTTTATTTTTTGTACTTTAGTTAGTTTATGTAATTGTATTTCATTGTAGTTATTTGTAGGTAGTTTATTTAGTTAATTTAATGATAGTGTAGTATTAGGTTTAATTGTAACTTAAGTTAGGATTTATTTTACAGGTAATTTTGTATTTCTTTTAGCTAGGTAGTTATTAAATAGTTAATAACTATTTAATAACTATTCTAACTAGCTAAAATAAATACAAAGATACCTGTAAACTAAATATAAATCCTAAGATAGCTATAATATAAGTATTAATTACATTGTAGCTATCTTAGCGTTTATTTTACAGGTATGTATTTATTTTTAAATAGGAATAATTTATTAAAGTATAGTGTAGTGTTAGGTGTAATTGTAACTTAGGTTAGGATTTATTTCACAGGTACATTTCTCTTTATTTTAGCTAGGTAAGCTATTAAATAGTTAATAACTATTTAATAGTTATTGTACATGGTTAAAATAAATTGAAAGGTACCTGTAAAATAAATATAAATCCTAAGATAGCTATAATATAATTATTTTTTATATTGTAGCTATATTAGGGTTTATTTTAAAGGTAAGTATTTAGTTTTAAATAGGATTCATTTAGTTAATAAGAGTTAATTTATTTAGATTTATTTAATTAATATTTAAGTTAGGGGGCGTTAGGGTTAGGGTTAGACTTAGGTTTAGGGGTTAATAATTTTATTACAGTGGCAACGGCGTAGTGGGGGGCAGGATAGGGGTTAATAAATTTATTATAGGTGGCGACGGTGTAGGGGGGGCAGATTAGGGGTTAATACATTTAATATAGGTTGCGGCGGGTTCAGGGAGCGGCGGTTTAGGGGTTAATACATTTATTATAGTTGCGGTGGGCTCCGGGAGCGGCGGTTTAGGGGTTAATATGTATAGAGTAGCTTGCGGTGGGCTCCGGGAGCGGCGGTTTAGGGGGTAATAACTTTATTTAGTTGCGGCGGTGTAGGGGGGGTCAGATTAGCGGTGTTTAGACTCGGGGTACATGTTAGGGTGTTAGGTGTAGACAGCTCCCATAGGAATCAATGGGATGTCTGTCAGCAGCGAACTTGTACTTTCGCTATGGTCAGACTCCCATTGATTCCTATGGGATCCGCCGCCTCCAGGGGTGGCGGATTGAAAACCAGGTACGCTGGGCCGGAAAAGTGCCGAGCGTACCTGCTAGTTTTTTGATAGCTAGCAAAAGTAGTGAGAATGTGCCGCACTTGTGTGCGGAACATCTGGAGTGACGTAAGAATCGATCTGTGTCGGACTGAGTCCGGCGGATCGAAGCTTACGTCACAAAATTCTACTTTTGCCGGTCTCGAGCCTTTGATAACTAAGGCGAATCAGCCTCGCCACAAATACGCTGCGGAATTTCAGCGTATTTGAGGTTGACGGCTTGATAACTACCCCCCTTAGTTGTGTTTTTTATTATATTTTTTCTCCTTTCAATAATATATATTTTTATATAGTTTATGTTTTGACTCAATATTTTTTAGTATCTCTTTTGTAATAGTGCATATAGAATATTTCTTTTTGATATAGTATTTTATGTACTGATTCATTTTTATTTATTTTGTTTTTTTAATTATTTGTTTAGATATTGTCAATTTTGTAAATGAAACATAACAATAATTGGGACACCTAAGTACTTACTGTTCTATCTATGTATTTACCTTAGGGTTTATTTAAACCCTTAGTTCTAGGAAGTCCCAAAAGCATTAGATTATGTGTTTTTTTGTATATGTGCTGCTTTTTGTGTTTATACTCTTTTGTATATATTTTTTAGTTCTTAAGATGTTTTCTATACTAAATTTGATTATTTGTTAGCATATATATACAAATGGATTTGTGTGAGATACTATGCCCCTATGCACACCACTGACATACTCAGGTGGATTTGACATGTTGTATTAACTGATTATGATTTGCATCTGTTTTTTACTACCTGATTGGTTGATGGTCTGCATATAGGCATTGACTTTGCTCTGAGATCTTTACCTCTGATGAAGCGCATGTGCGCATGCGCGAAACGCGTCAGATGTATTCTAGGTTACGCACCTTATCATGAGCAACATTGCTGAATAAACTTTTTGCACAAGCTTTTTGAGTCCGGAGTTCCAGTTTCTTCCTCCTTTGGATGTATGGAGCCCTATATATATATATATATATATATATATATATATATATATATATATATATATGTGCATGTGTGTGCATATGTGTTTGTATATGTATATATGTGTGTGCGTATATACATGTGTGACTGTGTATGTATGGGTGGGTATATATATATATATATATATATATATATATAATATATAGAGAAAATAACTCATTGTATAAACCATTTACAAATCTAAACAAGTCAGAAGACTTGCTATAAACCCAGAAACTCTCTGACTACACTGTTTCCAATGCAGCAAAGGAATCTGGGTAAGATATGCAAAAAGGTTCACAATGACTCACCTTTTTACTTTTAGCCTGCTTTTTAAAGACAGACTTCCCTTTATGCCATAGCACTGCTGCATTACACAGCTTTTATGCTTAGCTAGGGTTAGTACAGTGATTCTAACCAATCCCAGGACAGCTGTTTCGTGGTTTTTGCCACTCATCAGCTGGGAGTAGGTTGAATCACTGCTTGGTAAAGTTCATTCTGGGGGAAATTCAACAACAATTAAAAAGCAGGCTAAAAGTAAAAAGGTGAGTCATTGTGAACCTAATTTGCATATCTTACCCAGATTCCTTTGCTGCATTGGAAACAGTGTAGTCAGAGAGTTTCTGGGTTTAAAGCAAGTCTTCTGACTTGTTTAGATTTGTAAATGGTTTATACAATGAGTTATTTTCTCTATATTTTGTATTTAGTGGAGGATTTTAAACTCACTTTTCGCCTCCCCATAATTTTAATTGTTATATATATATATATATATTTCTTTCATGTAATTAGCAAGTGTCCATGAGCTAGTGACGTATGGGATATACATTCCTACCAGGAGGGGCAAAGTTTCCCAAACCTCAAAATGCCTATAAATACACCCCTCACCACACCCACAATTCAGTTTTTACAAACTTTGCCTCCGATGGAGGTGGTGAAGTAAGTTTGTGCTAGATTCTACGTTGATATGCGCTCCGCAGCAAGTTGGAGCCCGGTTTTCCTCTCAGCGTGCAGTGAATGTCAGAGGGATGTGAGGAGAGTATTGCCTATTTGAATGCAGTGATCTCCTTCTAAGGGGTCTATTTCATAGGTTCTCTGTTATCGGTCGTAGAGATTCATCTCTTACCTCCCTTTTCAGATCGACAATATACTCTTATATATACCATTACCTCTGCTGATTCTCGTTTCAGTACTGGTTTGGCTATCTGCTATATGTAGATGAGTGTCCTGGGGTAAGTAAGTCTTATTTTCTGTGACACTCCTAGCTATGGTTGGGCACTTTGTTTATAAAGTTTTAAATATATGTATTCAAACATTTATTTGCCTTGACTCAGAATGTTCAACTTTCCTTATTTTCAGACAGTCAGTTTCATATTTGGGATAATGCATTTTAATTTAACATTTTTCTTACCTTAAAATTTGACTTTTTCCCTGTGGGCTGTTAGGCTCGCGGGGGCT